>NC_056750.1:178780232-178785232 GCF_019279795.1 Protopterus annectens | reverse complement strand
CTGCAGTTAGGAGGGACTAGCTTGCCACAGGGGGGGGTCATACCATCCAGCCCCCCCGACATATGCTGAGGAGCTCCTCCCCAGCCATGGGGCACCTGCCTGCCCACAAACACAAGACCTGGCAGAAACCATAGTGGAGTAGTGTGCAGCTAACTCCACAGGGCACTTTATTAGGCCACTGTTGTGTATCCATCTGCATTTGTAAAGTTTAATCATGCATATGTGAGATGAAATAATATAGTCTGTTGCTGCATTGTAGTAATAAACAGATGTGCATATTCTGTAGTATTGTGGGTTTGTACTGTAATGCTTCTCCCACCCTTATCAATGCCACAGGTGTGGCTACTGACATCACATCTCTCACACAACTATGTAGGTCCCTCTGGTATACCTCTGGGGCAGCAGCCTGTAGCTGGTGAGTGTGGAGTAAGGTTTGTCAACACACCAGTCATGTTATGGCCATGGTATATTCCATGCACACAATTAACACACCTACCCATAATGCATACTATACATGTTCACTTATAGTTGCTGTTAACTGCACTGCATCACAATGGTCCCCATGGTGGCAAATCTGAAGGATTTGTAGAGTCCTGCAATATAACTAACAACTTGTCATTGCAAGATGTGTGCTCAAAGATGAACATACTGGTGAGACAAATGGCCTACAGTAGGGACATGTCTGAACAGCACCCTTATACAGTGCTACAACAGTGTATATATCACTATTACAATGGCAACTGTTACCGATCTACACTACGGCATATCACAATACTGCATTAAACAACCCTTACAACCTGTAATGTTGTCCTAACATGAGCAATGAATGTGTAATATGGAATCCTATGTTAGGACAGCAAATATGGGGAATAAATACCTTTGCAACTCTGGAAGCATATGTGTGCATACACTCCAAATAACATATTGTGGAAACAGCTTTTGAGGTACTGACAGCATTACCTCTTCATGAGTATGGACCTTCCAGCAAGTACAGGTCCTCAATGTCACACCAAGAAATGGTCTGCTGTCCAAGACATTTGGCCATCAAATGTGCCCACTTACCTCCAACTGAGGCAGCCGTGGCTTGCACACATCTTACAAGCCATGGAATGGATCCAATATCCAACAGGTAGCATGCAGGAGTTGGACATGTAGCCTTACCTCACCATTGCATATACCTTGGCAAACAGTGCAAACAGTCATGTATGTGGCGAGGATGCATGGGACAGGATTAATGTAGAAAATAAACAGATGGCCATCCAAGACAGATGACAACATATGTTGCAAACTGGTCATGCAGGCTGCCTAGTAACATGCCACAACACTAAGGGAGTTGCAGGAATGTCTAACAAGTACTAGCTGTGCAGTACCTGTGTCTACAATTGCCTGGACTCTGCATAAGTGTGGCCCATGGGTTAGGGTAATCAGATGGGACAGTTGTACTACAGGAAACATCAGCCAGGGTTCTCTAGAGGTAACATATGCATAACAGCAAAAGTCCCCTAAAGGCATGCATTGCAATGTGTACTGGTGTACCAAGACCAAGTTGGAAACCTACAGACAGTATCAATTAAGATACATGTGCTGCAGAACCAACACCTCACCCCACCTCAGGCCCACCATCCCCATCTGTACCTTGCTGGTGCCAGTGTACACCTGTATGTTTTCCATTCATTAGCAGGGACGAGGCTGGTACACATGGTGTTCAGGGTTTGGGACACTGCAAAATGACACACATGTGTAGGCCATAGTTGTCAAGCATCTGCAAAAAGGCTGAGGATGGGGAGGGGCTATCATCCTGAAACACAACAGTGCACTGAAGCAGAGATTCAAAGTTCGCTAAGAATGGCTGTATCTGCACACAGTCAAGGTCATGGATGGTGGCAGACATAACCCTGACTCCACAACAATAGTGACGGAATGTGTGGCCTCCAAGGGCTGTGCACATGAGTTGACCTTGCAATCATGCAGAATTGAGGGACATTTGTAGGGCAGAGTGACCAAATACTGGCAAATGCAGATGGCCCATGCCAGTATACCCCTTCCAGGAATAGTGACTGCTGTAGTACACATAACAGTTTGTGCAACAATAATAATATATAAATGTACCCAACAGTGCCAAAGTCCACTACAATTTAAAAACTCCACTGCTGAGATGGAATTCACTTTAAACTTTTTATTGACAAATAAAAAATATAACTTGATTGAGCGCTTTCTTCCCTTTACATAGAGATTTCATCAGAATCAAAAAAGCATTCCCATAGTCCCTCATTTATACCTTATAACTATGACATCATCAACTAATTAATATTAAAAACTTCTTGAACAACAATGTAAGACATATTAAACTATATTAGTAATGTTTGTACATAAAATACATAAATTATTTAAAACCTTTATAAAATATTACAAAATCATATTAACATTTTTAAATTCATTTGGCATTTAAAACCTTCTTGTTTAAAATAGGTTTAATGGAAATTACTTCATTCAAGCCAGGCATTTTCCCAGCTTGTAATTTAATTTGCCACCATGTTTCTCTCTCTTTTATGTGACTTCTGTAATCCCCACCCCTTGGTTCATGTGCCACTTTTTCTAAAATTCCAAAATTAAATTCTATAAAACTGTTACAACTTATGGAGTGTTTGTATAAGGCATTATTCAAGTTCTTTGTGGCAATCTGGTAAGTGTGTTCATAAATCCTGTCCCTTAGCCTTTGCTCCGTTTTTCCACGTAAAAGGTAGAACAGGATTTACAGATAGCCAAATACACTATTCCTTTAGTTTGACAATTACCCTTGACCAAATTAATTTTAGACAATAAAATATTATTTAATATTATATGTTCTTTAATGTAAATGTATTTACACTGTGAACAATGTCCACATTTTTTAGTACCACCATATGTTTTTGTTCTTTTTCCATTTTCAAAACTTCTCTTTAAATTGGGCCCCAATTTATAAACAAAATTGGGTTGGTCGCCCCCTATACCCCATAGTTTTGTGTTATTTTTAAGAATAGCCCAATTCCTATTTATTATACTTTCAACCTCTTTTTCTTTACTACCATATGGTATAACCACGGCCTTTTCAAATCTAGTATTTTCAAGTTCTCTTCCATTTTTACCTTGCTCCATACCTTCATAGTTACCCAACAGGGGCTTATATTTACTACCGCATTCTCCTAAAACATATTCCTTATACTCCTTAATTACTTTTTTTTGGGTACCCCCTTTCTTCAAACATTGTAGAAACCTGGTTTAGTTCATCCTCAAGATCCTCCCTTTCAGAAGTCATCCTTGCAACCCTAATCATTTGCCCCTTTATAATACTGTTTTTTTTTTTTGTTTCGTCAGGTGGTTGCTGGAATATTCTAAATAAGAATTACTAAAAGTAGGTTTCCTGTAAATTTTAGAACTGAAACCATAGTTTCCTTTCTCTATGTATGTATCAAGGTAATTAAGTCCTTTCTTATTGTATATGTATGTAAATTTAAGGAAACTTGTACTCCCATTTAGATACGAAATTAATTCCTGAATTGTGTCTTCAGGGCCATTCCATAAAAATGAAAATATCATCAAGAAATCTTGCATATAATTTCATATACTTATAAAATTGACTATTAAAAACCTGGTTTTGCTCCCAATGTAAAAGCACAAGGTTAGCAAAAATGGGGGCACAAGACACCCCCATAGATACTCCTTTTGATTGTCTATAATATTCTCCTTCAAATAAAATGTAATTATTATCCAAAACTATGTCCATAAAATCAACTAGTAGTTCTTTTTGTTGCAATCCAGGTGGGTGTTATTATTAAGGGTCTTTAAAAAATATTCAATTCCTTCTTCTTTGGGGATGCTGGAAAACATATCTACTACATCAATAGTTAATAAAATTAAATCATTTTCCCAAAGGTCTCTTTTAACCTTAGAGAAAAAAATCCCAAGAATCCTTCACTAAATGTTCATTATTAAATACCTGATGTTTTAACCAAAAGTCAATTGCAACCCCAAAGGGGTAGATTTTAGAACCCCTGCCATCAATTATAGGTCTAAAAGATAATGGATCCAGCCCTTTATGCACTTTTGGTATACCAAAACTATGTATATATATATGTATACCAAAACTAGTTGCAATTTTGTATATATATACGTCTATGTCTATATATATATGTGTGTGTGTGTGTGTGTGTGTGTGTGTGTAACATATGTCCATAACATGTAGTGGGGTCATACCTCAGCACCAATAGTTGCAACCTCTTAGTGCAAGGTGATGTCAAGTAGGTATTACAGGTATAAATGTAGACTGTTGCTACTGTAGCAGAGGTTGTCTTAACAGAAATGTTGTGTGTGAAGCCACATCTGATATTTACATGTACGCCATCAGTTACTGACAGACCTCATAAGATCATCATAGTGCAGTACCTCAGATATCACAGTAATCATCCTGTGGAATACAGCAGAGATATGACCAATGAATGTGGACAGTCTGACACACTCTGGTCAGTCCAGAGGTATACACAGAACTCCTTAGTGCAAGACGTGTGGATCAAGCCTGACAAAGTGGATGTTTACAGCCATGAAAATGGGGAGATCACGAAAATACTGGAATAGATAAGCTCACACAGTTTATGTATTCACACACGCCTGTCTGTCCTGACACATAATAAGCTGAGGAGCAGAGGTCACAAGCCCACATACTACCCACTAGTTAGTAACATACGTCCGTACAGCATCCCGCTGCTTTGTCAGAATACACAACAGTTATAGTGGCCCGGCAACAGTACATCTGACAAATATCTGGACATAATATCACACTGGGTAAGTACACTGAGCTGCTAGGCATGTCACAAAGCACTGTGCAAACTACGGGCAGACTGCTGCAACAGTGGCCTACATTTCTTATGGGGTAATACACATGTACCTGCAAATATAGCAGGCTCTACAGGCATGTAACAGTACAGAGTAACAGACACCTGTATGAAAGCACATACTCACAACCA
>NC_056750.1:178750232-178775232 GCF_019279795.1 Protopterus annectens | reverse complement strand
CATCCCCTGCTTCTACCCCTCCCCATTATTCTATCCTCTTCCGAACATTATGCAAACATTATCTGATAAGTATCCCTATAGTTATCACTTCACTGCGGTGGTGGTGCTGCGGTAGCGTTGTCACCTCACAGTTAGACATTGCCCGTTCGATTCTCAGTTAGAGCGTCTTCTGTGTGGTGACATGCGTGAATGGGAATTCCTTCGTTGAAGGCTGTGCATTAGGCCCGGCAATCCAGCATGTCAAAATCTACTGCCAATCATTAGTGGACTGGAGTTTCGCTGTGGCGACCCCTAACCGGGAAAAGCCAAAAGAAACAAACAAATCCCTATAGTTATCACTTCATCCTAGCAGTATTTAGGGATTGGTCCACAGTTCGTGTAGTAGGACATGGCGGACATGCTACTGGGATTTGTGGACATGGCCTTGCATTTGTGTTCTGTGGTCTGTCTTATGTTGTTATTTGGGAGTCCATGAGATAACATACATTGGCAATACAGGTTAGGCACAGGCCTTTGACAGAGGACTGTAGGGCATTTGCTAGTGATGCAGGCCATTAGTAGCAATCCAATGCATTGTGTCACTCCTACAGTACCAGGCTGCAAGCTACTATATTCCCCTGGTGGGACAGGGTAGGTGTGCAAGGTGTTAATGTCAATAGTTTCTGTCCTTTGATCCATTGGTGTGGATGTTGGCAGGGTGCTACTTACAGCTAGGGACACACCTGAATGGGACACCTCTTCAGCACGCTGCATTCTGTGGATATTCCCATACAGAAGTGGGGGGTCATATTGTACTCATTCCCAACAGCAGGGATAAGATCTGTGAAGTACCTGTGGCTGATGGAGGTGTGTGCTGGGTGCATGTGTGCTATTGAAGCTACTTGCAGCTGACTCACAGATATACACGGGGCAT
The DNA here is from genome assembly GCF_019279795.1 of Protopterus annectens. Taxonomy (NCBI): domain Eukaryota; kingdom Metazoa; phylum Chordata; order Ceratodontiformes; family Protopteridae; genus Protopterus; species Protopterus annectens. Next base: position 178,774,319 of record NC_056750.1, on the reverse strand, counting down.
TCCACTTATGCTGGCTTGTGCATGGACATCAGCAGTTTCTCAGTACTTTATACGTGTGCCTTTTGTGGTCTGCCAGTGTTTGGCCAGACTAAATCAGTGTTCCATACTACACAGCCACCTAATGTGCTGCTAACCTGTATGTACAATTTCAAAGGTGTGTCCATTTGACAGTAACATTTTATACACTCTCTGTCTAGAGTACTTCCACCTGTGTACTGTGTGTATGTTTGGGCCCACATTCATACCATGTCCATCTTTCAGATGGTGACAGATATTACATCCGAACAATTAGTATGGCTTACTACTGGATTGTGTTTTGCTGGGATGCATTGTGTTTGGCACTGCAGTTGTGAGAACTTGGCCCTGTTGTCAATAGTACTGGCCACTAGCAACCAGGATACAACCTTCCATGCCTACATGCTGACCACTTTCACATAATATACAACACACAACAACCTAACACACAAGAACCCTGCATATTGTACATGTGCTACAATCTATCCTGCTGCTTTGGTCAGCTCAGGTAATCTGTGCTCCACTGTTATTATACCTACAAATACATGTTACTTCATTTCTACATAGGATTGTGGGGGGCACACCTGACAACTGTAAACATTTTCTATGACTGTACTGGTATTTCAGGTACTCCATTTCATTCTGTATTCTAACTTATCATGCAGACTAGAGGCATAACAGTGTACTACATGTCTTAGGTTTTATTTACCTACATTTCAGTTTCAGACTTCTTACCCTTCAGAACTAACATCCCACTGTCTGACCTGTTGTAGTCTGTCTGTGTAGGTCTGGAGGGGGGCTGTTCTCCATAGCCATCAATCAGAGGGCTTGTCATGGTCTTTCTTTGTGTTTGTCTACACCTGCCCTGCTGGCTGAGACTGTTGTTGGGTATGAGAGCCTCACTGACATGCATGTGTGTGTCCTATGGACACACATTTGGTCCACCGCATGTCCTGCAGTGAGTTTTGTCACCTTGTCTAGTACTGCCTACTATGTTGACACCAGTATTTGTTAAGGATTTCATGCTGCTGATATAGGTGTGTACTATCTTCTCCCATCCCATTCAGCCACCCGATTCCCTAACATACTCACATCCATACCATAGATACAGGTAGCAGAACATACTACTACTACAGTCAGCAATTGATAGTGAGCATAACTTACCTTGTAGCTGTTCCAGTATTGAGGATGGTGCTGGAGGGCTGACTATGTTGGATGCACATAGTACACTCCCTATACATGGTTAAGGACAGGTAGTGTCATGTTTGGCATCCCTTTTACTGTACGTGTGAGTCAGAGTGAGGTGTCATTCCCTGGGTTCCTACCATGTCAGTGTATGTGCTATGCATTGCCTCTTTGCCAAGGCCTGGGCATACTGGGCATGCCTACTTCTGCCTACTGGGTGAGTCACTCTGTGCCTGTGCTGGCCTTGGCAATGTTGGAGGGCTGTGTGGCCCTGCCCAGCTGTTTCCGCAGGATCATATTGTGTAGCATGGTACATACAATGACAATTTAGGTACATGTAGCTGGTGAGCACTGCAAGGCTCCACCGGATATGTCCAGGCACTGGAACTGTGACTTGAGCATCCCAAACACATGCTCTACTATGATTCTGGTCTGCGCATGTGCCTTATTATGGAGTTCTTGTTCGGGTGTGTGTGCATTTCTGATGGGTGTCATCAGCCATGGCTCCAGTATGCAACCAGTATCCCACACTAGCTGGCCATATGGTATGTCCCCATTGGCAAATCTCTGGTACAGCTGCGTTATATGCCAGATGTGGGAGTTATGATAGCTTCCAGGGCTGCCAGCACATGCATTCATTATAATACCCTGGGTATCACACATGACCTGGAAGTTGATGGAGGGGAATCCCTTGCGGTTTATGTAGACTCTACTCCGCTCATCGGGTGGTGCTTTGAGGTTTATGTGCATGCAGTCTATAGCACCCACTACCTCAGGTTATTCTGCTATTTGGTAGAAGAGACACATATTGCTGGTCAATGCCTCATGGGTGTTGAGGAAATATATGTGCTAAAACAGTAAAAATGTGGAACAAGCGATAAGGTGGAGAGAGAAACACCAAAGCAACAGCAAAAAAGAAAATAATCTCTCCACACCGTCAAGCCAAATAAAATGTATTAAAAAATGACAAAGCTTTCAGATATAAAAAACATCCTTCCTCAGTGTCTTACACAAAAGAAAAGTTAAAACCAATATTTATATTAATAGCACATGACACAGTCATTAATTGATTAAGGTGAACACCCTGTTCTTAAAGATACAGAAACAGTAATGAGGGATAAAAAGTATATACATATCTTGGTATCCACTGTGATGGGGTCCCTCTGTTGGTTCTGTGTGTGAGGTGTGGCCAGCACAGCTCAACAATTTTCTGTAGGAGGTCTCTGTCCACCCTATAGTGCTCCACTATCTCCAGCTCATGTAGCCCCTGGTAGGTTTCCCTGGGTCTGTACACTCTTCTCCTTCTCCTCACTGTGGGTTGGTCATCAGAATTCTCATCCTCACCACCCTCAACCTCTTCCACATGTTGATTTATGAGAGCAAAAGCAGCCCCTATCATTTTGTTGCTTTTGTTAAGTAAAATGTCCCCGTTTGTGTACACCGGCGGTGTAGAGTTTGTGGGAAAAAACAGAGGGAAAGGTGTTTGCATAGTTTATAGCAGTGTGCTGGGCTGGACTGATGCCTGTGCAATTGACTGATTCTGATACATTTCACCTGCCAGCTATGTTAGTTCTCCTTGATTACCTTCCTACTGCTGTTTTCCATTCCCATTGCCTTCCTGTTTAAGCTCCAATGCACACTGCGCAAACACAGTGCTCAGATGTGAACGGAGCTGCTATTTCCTGGTTTAATTTTTTTTGTTTGTTTAAAACCTGATGCATGGTGCACACACCCATTTAGGCAATGTAAACACTACTAGGCCGCTTCAGACATAGCCCCTTCCTTAGCTCTGCTAAGCTAAGGGCAAACCCGAGCCACAGAGCTCCAATAAGCTTACAGTATGTCTGACACACCCCTCTATGATGTCAGCTAACTCTCAGGCTTGCACCATGGTTTTCCTGCACCTACACAGTTGGGTGCTGGCTAGCAATGAGGCAAAATCTGTGATTCAGTATCATTCCCCTCATTTGCATAGAATTGACTGCTAATGCCTAGTTACAAGTCTAACACTGAGCCTTCCCCCTTAGCAATTACTATTTAGTGGCCTTGTTGTCTTCTGCCTGCCATTGACTATAATGGCAAAATTGTGATTTTGCTTAAAAGCTTTTTTCAAGGTTTTATTTTTATTTTTGGGCTGATCCTGTTTGCGCACCGCTGCCCTACGCTTAAATGGCCGAAATCAGCCAAAAAATAAATAAAAGTTATTTTTTGTTATTTTGAACCTATTTTCCATGCCAATGGACATATATTTGGCCATTGGCATGCCTTCTGCATTATATACACCCTTTATTTGGAGCTGTCATGGCTCCGTTTTGTAGTTTGCAGAAATGTACTTGGTTACTAGCTGAATACATTTCTGCAGGTTACACTACTTCTGCACGGATGGCTGCCAGCTTCCTGGATCACTAATTCACCTCATTTGCATGGTTTTCACCTGAAAATGGGGTAATTTGCATACAGGAGCTATGTCCATGCAGGAATAGTGCAGGAGCGTGTTTCTGGATCTCTCGGCGGCCATATTGCTTCCAGCAGCTCTTGCACTATTCCTGTACACCATGCAGAGATTGCCGAATCCTGGGGTCTTTTATTAAATATGATTAAGATTAAGATCTCTTGTGAAATGAAGAAACATTACCTCTTGCATTTAACCATAGTTAAAATGTACTTTCCAATTATCATGGTCTAAGAAATAGTCAGATTTTTACTTTAACAGACAAAAGCTTGATTACTTTATATATATAAATGTAGTATGCCTTTTCATATATTAGTAGCATTATCTGACCCAGACTAGAAGCAGTTCAGAAGTCCTTAAATTGCTGTCATAACTACTTCTCCTGTTTGCCCTTGTTATCAGGCCATTATGATCTGTGTTTCTTGTCACACATATGTATTCAGTAAAATTTATTGCACTATTCTGCAAGCCATTAAAGTTTCATTGTTGGTATTGTTCAGAAAATTCACAGAGATGCCATTCTATTAACTTCAATTAATATTTTTAGGTGAATTAGAGTAATATTTAAAAATTGCCCATGATTTTTGAATTTGTACAGAATTATCAAATAAAGAAGTTAACTGGTATGTTTAGCATAGCAGTACAAGTGATTAACAGACACACTGCAAATTACATGAAGATAAACGCATACATAGTTATTCTACCTACTCTCTATAGAGGCACACAAAATCTGTTAAGAAAGTCTTTTGACATTTAAATATGTGCTTGTTATAATCTGGAAATTAAATGAAACCTGATATGTTTCTACATTGCTGAGTCTGAAAACACAAACATGAGACAGTTAAATCCTAATCTAAAGATCAAATACAACAAATACCAACAAATGGCAAATGCTACAAAACTAGTATATTATAAAAGAAAATTTAAAAATAACCATAAATTGCAGGAATGAAGTATCCTATACTTACATATGTGGGGGGTTATGCTTCCCCAGTAAGTACCCTCACATATAGGAAGGTCATGTTCCACACAGTCTCAACATCCCAATGTGCAGAGGTCATGCTCCCTGCATTCTGTATCCTCCAGATGTGAGAAGATCATGCTCTGCATACTCTGTACCCCCTAATTTAGGAAACCATATTCCCAACACTCTGTACCCTCAGATTTAGGCAAGAACACAGCCCTCTTAAGTAAAACAGTCACAATATACACAAATGTCTCATAACAAGCCATCCTTATAAGTGTCCTGTATGCACACATTTGAAGGTAAGTGACATTACAATGGAACATGGCAAACTAAAGTTCTGTCAAACAGATGCACTGCCACAACCATCAGACCCTCATTAGTTAAAAATGACTACAAATCAGTCAGCTTTGAAATGGCACTAACACCAGAACTCACAAAGAGTGAAATCACACAAAAAAACTTCACCAAGGCAAACTATACTCTCCTAGGTGAAGGTACAAATGCATTCCAAGCCTTACCCCAAGATGAAAGTGGTAACTATGCTGAAGCCCTGTGCAATCACTTGCATAAGTGTATAAACTCGGCCGTACCAGAAAGAGTCAAAGCCAGAGCCCCAAGTAAAATAAAAAGCTGCTATGGTGGACCTCCAGCATCAACAAACTTTGCAATAAACACAAAAGGTTGCTGTCTAAGAAAAAGGCAAGGCCCAACAATGGAAAAGCACCCTCTTAAGCCTCAACAGGGAAATGCGACAACTTGTCAAATCCTCCAAGGGCTCCTTTAAGAGAAACATAGCAAGTCCAGCTAAGGATAACCATAAGGCCTTTTACAGCTGGGTCTACTTTCATTCACTGAAAACACATTTCACTGAATTTCAAACTACTCACACCAAATGGCTGAAAGCTCAAATCACTGAAAACTCATTTCACCGAATCACATTTCACTGAATGTAAGTACTGTTGGGTAAATAAAATCTATATGTCCTTTTCCCCACTGTAGTGCGATCCCGGAGTTAGTATATATAGTTGGGGGGTGGGGGACACAGCCACCTACTTTTGGTTTCATGTTGTTAGCTTTCAGTGAAATGAGATTCATAAATATAAAAGCTAACTATGTGGGGGGCTACACCCCCAACACCCCCAAATGTGGGTGGCTGTGCCCCCCACCCCCTAACTATATTTACTAACTCCAGGATCACACTACAGTGGGGAAAAGGGAAGTTCCAGTCAAAACTAAGGGGTTGTGACTGACCAAGTTTGCAGACAGCAGGAAACTAGGTGCAATCACTCAATCCCCAAATTATGTCAGCATACTCCAGGAGGGTCTCATGCAGACCAATGACTGGTCTCAAACCGAATGCAAAGAAATGCATCATCATTCCCATCTGCACAAACAATGTCCACTCATGTGATCAAATCAACAACAATACCCTAAGTACCCATGAAGCGATAAGGGACCTGGGATTACAAGATGACTGACCTTAACTTCGACCACCATGTGTCTACTGTAGCAAGGAAAGCTTTCTATGTAGTGCACTTGATTAGTAAGGGCATCACCTTGAGAGCAAGAGAAGTTATAACTCCCCTTTACTCGGCACTTATCCAGCCCATAATTGTGTATTACTCCCCATTTGGCATGTACCCTATTAAACATTTGCAGCAATTAGAGACACCTCACAGGTTTCTAACAAAGAAGGTTAAGAGGCTCCAGCATGTGCCTTACGCAGATCGACTAAAGTCCCTGTCACTATAATCTGTATCATATAGACTTCTTAGGGGAGACTTTTGCCTGGCCTACAGAGCAATCCAAGACCCAAACCTAATGAATGCATATCTGTAAATCAAAAGGGACTAGGGCTACCCATTCCAGGGATCTAAATATGGCCTGTGACTTAAATAGGATATGCTGGAGGGACAGATTTATAGCCCAGTGACTGCCATGTCCTTGGAAGAGGCTACCAATTCATGTGAAACAGAGCACCTCTATGACACTGTTCAATAAAAGCCTGGACAAGTGGATGGGGCACCATAACTTCTTTCCAGGGATAGAGACCACAACCATCCTGGACATGAGCAGTCATCACTAAATGAAATCTTGGGTATTGACTAGCATTTCTATGGTATTGTATTGGGATGAAATGGCTAGGCTTAAAATGACCTCCAGGTCGATAGCCTAGTAATCTCCTATGATCCTATGTGTTTGTAGCATATTCTGCTAGTACAGTAGTCTAAAATATATCAGTGGTATTGACTTGGCTTCAATCTCATCCATTGGTTTTCTCTTTAAGTGCTGTCACCTGTTACATTCCCCTGAAAGTAAACTATCCTCTCATGAATATGCACATTATGTGAAGAATATTAGCATTGTTGAACATAATTTATTCTTCTGAATTGTACTCCAAGTGTATTGATGGCCATTTGGGGGACATGTGGTTTTAATTTGTATTCTGACTTGTATTTATGTACAGATGTGTAACATATTGCAGGAGACATGCATTATGACTATTTCATTGGCAACCCTTGTTAGATAGAAGTATGATACATTGTAATGTGAGAGTTCTTGGTTTGTTTCCCTGAGGTCTGTTACTTGCACTTTTTTATTGTAATCTGCCTGCATATGTGATACATTTCAATGGTTCATGTTTTTATGACCCCTTGCAGTATGACATCTGGAGCATCTCACTTTTACAATGTGGACATACTAGCTTGTGGATTGAATTGCTGCAGTGACCCACCTCCGGACAAACATCTTTTCATTTTTAATTACCTTCATGGTATGGTATGGGTGTATTGTTAAAACCCTCCATTGTTGTAAGGTATGGTGCATGTTGTTGCAGCACATTACCATATTTCTTTAACATCCCAATTTTCTGGTGTATTCTTCAAAGTGTCTTACAATGGCAGTATTGTCTTACAAATTTTTCTGTGTTGTACCTTTCCATGTAATGTTTTGTTATGCAACTCACATTGCATCTTAATGTACACTCTGTCTATGACTTCTGTTAGTAAACTCCAATTTGTCCCAGAGCCTGAGTTGCTTGCCTTTCCATTGTTCATACATTTCTCTGTATTTATTTGTTGATGAGTACATAATCAGTAAACAACTGTGCATGTTCACAGTTTCTTTGGCTAATGTGGTTTGTCATACACATTCACTTGTTTACTTCCTGTATTTAGATGTGGCTGCAAGAATACTTACCATGATCTGTCCACGAGCCTGTGCTTTGGTCGCATGGGGTGAGGGGGATCCTCATCATGCTAACTGGTTTGGCTGCATATGTATATGAGTAGCGATGGGCATGACAGGCTAAGAAGGTAAATATCTACCACTGCCATATTGTTAATGAATTCCTTGGAAGGGTTGCCTTTAAATTTGGTTTGAAAAGTTTGAATACAAGTAAAGATTTTTTTCAAATGCATAAAAATATTTACAAGTTTCTATAGATTATACAAATATTAAACTCAGTTAATGAGCAAAATGCTATTGTAACAGCAGGTATCACTCTGTATGACTGTCACATGATTCCTTTGTTTACCTGCACTGTGCGACCTTCGAATAGGTGATATGGAGGTAGGTCACTAAACAAAGTTCATGCAAATTGCAAGTGTCTCCAACCATATGGGTTCTAGCATATTCAGAAGTGTTGCTGTGATAATCTAAAATGGGTTGTGTATTTATTTATTTATTTATTTATTTATCCAGATAGTCCCCAAAAGCAACCCTTGGGGTGGGAGAGTCCTGGAAGAAAAGCTCCACAAAAGAAAAATGTACACAAAAATTTGGTATGAGAAAATGTAGGTACAAGAGTACAATACAGATAGACACATCATACAAAATGAAAACTTAGTCAATACAGTCATAACAGTCAACACAAATAATACATTGAGAAAAAATAAAAGTAAAAAATAACAAAAACAAACACAGAATAAAGATACAGATTAGAGAACAAACATAGTAGCTATATAAATATGAGATGATGATGAGAGTTAGTTAGGAGTTAGTGAGTTATGCAGGGTGGGAGCATGAGCATTCCCAAAAAAGAGCTAGATGTGAAAAAGAAGGTTTGAGGTGGTGCGGGTGAGTGTGGGTGGGGGTAGTCCAGAGGAGGGAGGCAGAAGGAAAGCGGAAGGCATTTTGCCTGGGATGAGTAGGGGTAGGTTTGTGCACTTTTTTTGATTTTGAGTAGATTTGATTATTTGACCTTAGAACTCTGTTAGGAAGAGGAAAGGGAAAGAGAGAGGAAGAGGAGTTTGAATAAGTTTTTGATATAAGGTTAGTTGAGTATAAGATAGTTGAGTGTTGGTTGGTTGGCTGTTTTTTCTTTAGTTGGATAAACAGTGGTGTGTGGAGTGTGTATGGCTGGTGGCTTAATTTTTAATTTATTATAGCAGGAGCATTTTTAGGTGTTTCTTTTTAACAAGGACTGAAGATAGTAGTGGTAGGGGCAGAGTAGGGAGGGATAAGGAAAAGAAAGTAGAGAGTTAGATTTTAGTGGCAGATAGGGCAGATGTCTATAAAGCATGCCAATGCAATTTTTTGATTTGTTTTTGTTTGTTTATTTGCAGGTGAGAATTAAATTTGATTTGGTTGTCGATTTGGACCCCAAGTAGTTTGGTCTCTGACACTATGTATCTAGCCATCAACTATGATTTCTAAAGATCATATCCTGAGAGGTATGTCTGCTTCAAATTAATCAAACCTGGTTGTTATCGAGAGGCCAACCATAAGGTCCACAGAGGATGACTTCTATTATGGTCCCTTATTAAAGCATGACATCTGACATATGGCAACTGCTGCTTGCAATTTGAAAAAGGTAGCGTTTACCTTTATCCCAGCTGGAATTTATGGGGAGCTAATAATCACCAGCTCAACTCAATGTTCTTGGCCATTAATAACTATTAATGCAGGCTGCATCAGGGCAGCCTGCACCTTCATCCAGCCATGACCTATGGTCACTGATGGTATGTGCTTCCCACTGAGTGAGATCAGAATGTGTCAGCCTAGCTGTGACTCACTGTCATTTAGTAACACTTGATGTTATCCATATTGTTTGGAATTTTGGAGTATAGTGTTTTAGATATTGGCCAGCCGTCATTTGTAACTAGTGATGCAGTGGCCCCAAACTGATTAATCTATTTAATGTTTCTTACTATATGTTACATAATGCATAGACTTAGAAATGAAGTGTGCAATATTCTTTTTACATAACTAGAACTTATAAAGTTTTAATCTTAGTCAGTACACTTTCATCAAACAATGTTAATATATAGACTTTCTATATGTTGCATATTAACTATAAAAAGATGACATTATTTTTGATTAATCATGACATCAGCTTCAGCAGAACAGAAACAAACACATCATGTTGTGCACAGAGAATCATTTACTAATAACAATAATGACAGAGAGCAATGCTACAATCTTTCAATTATATAAATAAAGCTATTAGACCAGCTTCTCCATATGTCCAGTATTTTATAAGGCATATGAGCAATTTACAGAGACCTTACCATATGTTCTGTAATATCTATTTTCACTCACACCTCTGGGAATTAGCTTGTTTTGTGCTAATTTATTCTCCATGAAATGATAAAAATATGAAGGTACTATGCCAGAACCCATGACTATAAAGCCTTTTGCACATGACTGTAAATCAGTAATAAATCACAGCTCACCTATGAACTTCCATTTGGACTGCTGGTATACCTGTACATTCACACACATCTATAACGAGAGGTACATTAGAAAAGTACATTGCTTGTGTACAAAAATAAGATATATTGCTGCAGGTGGTAGCATCATACTTGTTCAGAATGCACTGGAGGCACTAATCATAGCAATGCAGTCATGCTTTTGTCAATAGTAAATTCTGCATTTTGTCATCTACTAAAGTTAACTATTTCTTTGCTCATCTGTCAGCATTCTGTCTGTATAGCTATATCTGCAAAGTGCAATTTACAAAGTCAGACTGTTCCTTTCTACATACAAGATGCTGACATAATGCTTGGAGGGATCTTTCCTGTCCAGTATGCCAAGCCTCCTTCAGAAGTTACCTTTACTGAACTCCAAAATTCAGCTCAGTGTGAAACGTAAGCAAAGCAATCTTTCATGCTTCTTCAGTTTCTTTTTACTTAATTTGAATTTATTTACTAGGGTAGAGTATTGATCCAAATGGGCCTGAAATTTCAGTTCCAGTTCAAGTGTTTACACTTAAGAACATTACGAAAATGTCTAACACGTTGAACAAAGTTTTAGCATTGTATACAGAATTATAAATGACAACATTTAACACTTTGAACAAACAAGTTAACAAATTTCAAAACTGTTGCAGATTTTGGAAAGGCGGTAATTCTTAAATTGATTTTTAAAATTTCATAATAAAATTACTGTGCAGGTTTAAAATTGCACAGGATATAATAAAGCAATTGGTTATTAAAAATAAAAAGAAAGAAAAAAGGAAGAGAAAACAACACATTTCAGTTTGGGATCTTGTTTCTTAACATGATTTAATCCAGAAGAGTGGGTAGAGAGGTCTGTGATGTAATCCTAGGAAAAGAGTGCTTGATGTTACTTACACAGTCAGCTTGTATTCTGTATGAAACCGAAACAATAGCACTGAGATCAAGTATTTATCTAATTTAATTATTTCTAATTATAAATTCAGTGAAAAACAGAAGTAACAGAGCAAGCGTCCTTCCTTCTGGAGAATCTGACCGACTGTTTTGTTGCACAACATATAGCAAATAAAGTGGGATAAGATCAGAGGAGAAGAGCTTTCTCAGATGATGCATCAAATATAAACTATTGTTTTCCTGATGTTTTCTTAGAACTATTGAGAATCCAGGATGTGACCAACTTTAAGACACAAACTTACACATTTTTTTACTAAATATGTAACGTATGTAATATAGATTTTTTACTTCCCCAGTATTAACTTCAACACATTGAGAAGAGAGCATACAATGGAACAAAGGTGTTTAATAATGCAGTTAGGCCAACAATCCAGAAACCCTAGAAATGGAGATGTGTTTGGATCTGTTAAGACTTCGTTGGCGTACCATAATTAGAATACAGTTCATCTACAACCCTATTTATCTCTCTGTTTAGCTTTCTGTTTGTCCTTCTACATTTCTGGCTGTCTTATGAAATTATTTATTTATTTAAACCAAAAAGTCTCAACCAGATACACATACAGTGGAGACGCAGTGAGAAAAGTTTCAAAGACAATCATATAGTAGCAATTAATATCTGTGTTATAATTATATAACTATATTTGTTCAGAGCACCACCGAAAGAATGACACAAGAATAATACATAATGGCATTTAAAATAATTTATAAACTTGCATTCATACAGGAAACTCTATTTGCAACACATGTGAAGGAAAAGGCAATGAAAAATATCCAGGTTATTTAATAATGCAATGTTAAAAGTGCATTGCAAGCATATTGTATTTATTGACTAACTTGGTATACAAAAAGGGAGTTGTTTTCTCTTTTTACCATTTTTCTCTCTTTTGTATTGTTCGCAAGACCTGAAATGCATTCAGTGCATTGGCTAGTTCAGAGGGTCTAGCCAATGCTCAAACAGGGTCTGTCACACAACTGCACACAGCTGTTGTATGCACCATAGACACTTAGCTGAGTATTATATGCGTGGGGCTGTAAGTGTCCATGGTCGAAATCAGAGCAGAATAAAAAAACTAAATATTAACCAGTATTTCTATGGTGCAGTTGTACATACTTATTTCCAAAAGGACATACTGAACTTTATTTGGAACTTGCAACTGGGAATAATAACATGAGTTTTTTTTTTTTTTTAAAGTGAAAAATGTGGACTCCAGCTTGTTGCCCTAAGATTATTTAAAGACTTGTGTGTTGTTGTACGCTGTCATGCTAGTCTGCTAATACATCCCTACTTTTCTAAGGAAGATGTTCATCTCTTCTGATCTTTTCATAACGGGAAATTTGTGAATGCATTTCTACATATATTTCTTTGAGGATTTGGCTGGAATTTGCACACATCTCTTTAATGATTTTTTTTTATTTCTTGCTCGGCTGCATTATGTAAGTTCACAGATTTCTCACCTTCAAGCATACTTTTATTGTTAGAATGCAGTGGTGCAGCAATTAGTGTTACTGCCTCACTGCAAGGCGTTCTCTGGTCCAATTCTTGGCCAGGGCACCTTCTGTGTTGAGTATAAATGTCCTCCCTGCATTTCTCTGGGTACTGTGTTTTTTTCCCACATATGGATGGATTCCAAAGACGTGTCTAGAGCATTTCTTCCCAGGCCTCTGCTGAAAATGGGCTCTTTCCCAGTAAACAAATGTTAAATAAATACAATTTAAGCCTGTGACCATATGAGATCCAATTATTGAAGATTTTGGTATACCTCACATTGTACCAAATTCTAGATCTCACCCTATTTAAAAACTAGTGAGTCTCATAATGTGATGGCTGTCTTCCTTATATTAAGTAATGTTATATTCTTAGAGGTACTTTTTAAACTAAGCAGCTGATATGTGAATGTATTCACTGCTTCTAAATTCTGCAGTCATGTTTTATATTATTGCATTCTTTTGTTAGCTATATATAACCAACAAAGCTTAAATAGTTCTTGTCAGAGGTGACACGGGACTATTCCTCTGGATAATTGACTTTCTGAGTCATACTGTTCTGGTGAAGGTTTATAGCATGTTACAGGTGATCAGTATATCAAAGATATAATCTCCAAATGAAACTTGCCTGTAGACTGCATTTCCTGAATATAATAGGTCCAGATCAGTAAAAGTTCAGTACCATATTATTGTCCTACAATTTATATGCAATAAAAGTGCTCATATAATTAATGCATGTAGGGCTGTAAAGAGATACTAGTTCATGTATTGTGTGGCTATTATTGCTATATGAATTATATTAACTTAAATAGTGTTCACATATTTTCTCTGATACCTTATTTGTGACAAGACGCTGAAGAATGCGGAAATACAAACAAAGTATTTTATTGATAAATAAGATGTGAGTATGTCTGCTAAATTCACACTTAATGCAAGGGCAGAATGCTATAATTCTGCAGCGACTGAAACAATGTAAACAATTTAATATAACAAACTTATTAATAAAAAAACTGCAGTTTATTGTGTGCCCTTTTATTAGCACATAAAACATTGCAGAAAGAACACTGCATTTGATCATTGTCAGTGCTGTAATACATCAGAACTTGATGCTTGCGCCACACTTTGCTTATGGGTCATGGGAGCTGGAGAACATGGAAAAGATAGGTTTCATTGTTTGCTTTACACCTTTTCTCATTTCACCAAGGTTACTCAATCTTAGAGTTGGTAGGTATAAATAGATAAGATACATCTATACATTTTTGGTACATAGACTTTTCATTCAAATAATTTTTTATTTGATGAAATTGTATTGATTGTAGGTCACATGACTTGTTAATTAAGTTCTGTATGCATATATAGGGACACTGATTTAAAGTTCTGAAGAAGTCACAACTTATTAGGCATGAAAGCACTTGACCTTTTCTATTTTTGTTTTTTGAAATAATAAATGATTTATTTATATTTTGTACTCCTGTACATTTGGATGATGATTTCACCTTTTAATTATTTTTCTTTCCCACTGTGTGCATACTTTATGAGCCTTAAAGTACAGAAACAAGTACATTCATCATTAATATAAGATGAATGCATGTAACTTTCATGAAGTGCTATTCAATCATCATCATCATCATCATCGGTCCCCTTTTGCCATTTTCTACATGGGGTCTGGGTGTCAGGGTGTTGTGTTAACTGTCATTCTCTCTCTTTATTCAATGCCACTGTTTTACCTTCATTGACACTCGTGCCTGACTCTCACTAATCTTCTCTCACACAATCCATCCACCTCTTTGCTGGACACCCTCATCTCCTCTTACTTTCTTCCTGCCCGTCCCAAGTCATCTTCATTTGCTTGTCTTCTGCTTTTCTGCATGTGCCCACAGCACAGTAATCTATTTTCTTTGAACTTTTTTGCAATTGGAACTACTTTGGCTTCTATTCTTATGTCCTCATTTCTTCGACTCTCCACAGGGTGAATTCTACCAGTCATCTCAGGCACTTCACCTCCATTACCCCTAGCTTTCTCAGTTGCTGTGCTGTTATTGCCCAGGTTTTTGTGCCATACAGTAGTATTAGCTGCACCACTGTTTTGTATACTTTACTTTGCAGCTTCTTTTGCATTCTTCTGACATACACTGCACCTGACACTCTGTACCAATTGGCTGCAGCCCCTCTGATTCTAGCTTTGACCTCCTCATTCAAACTTCCCTTCTCTCAGCCACCTCTCCCCAACACTTGAAGCTGTTAACTTATTCCACTATTTTCCTTTTTTTCTCATTTCTCAGATTCTTCTGATTTCCCCTTTTTGCTGCCATTACAACTGTCTTATCTGTACTCAGTTTCATCACACGCCTTCAAGTTTGCATTCCATTTCTCTAGCCTTTGCTAAAGTTCTTGTTCAGAATCTGCTTGTAATGCGCACATCATCTGCATACAGCAGCTTTGTTGATCTGTCCTCTCCAGCCTGTTTGCTAAAGTAGTCCATCACCAGTATGAACAGTAGTGGGCTCAGAGGTGAACCCTGGTGCACACCCACTCTCACTGGGAACACCTCTGCTAGATCAAACACTGTTCATGCTTGAGTCATTGGTTCCTTGTACATAGCCTGCAATAATTCTACCAATGTTTCTGGGACTTCAGACCACCACAGGGCTGCCCAAATCAGCTTTCTTGGGACCTTGCCATATGCTTTCTCCTAGTCTAAGAATGCATAGTTGGACTCTTTCTTCATTTCTAGCTTCTTCTCACATATCTGTCTCATTGCAAACATTTGGTCTGTTGTGCTGCATCCTGACTGCAATCCAGACTGCTCATCTCCCATCTTATTTTCTACTACTGTGCTTATTTATTTACAGAACTTTAATGCAATGTGGCAGGAGTTTGATATCTCTGTATTGCAACTCCATTCTTAGGCTCTTTGTTAGCCAACCAGTATTCCTTCCTAGCCTGGTCCATCTTTTCTATCTCTCTCTTTTTCCTGCATTCTGCTTTCTTTTGATGACTTTCTGGACTTCTCAATTCCAGCACCAGCTATGTATCTGTTCTCTAGTCCTCATACATGCTGTTTTGAATCACTGACATTCTTTTTAACTTCACCTAGTTACTCTTTTTCCTGAGGTGCTAGAGCCCTGCGATGAACTGTTGTGCTTTATCTCCAGTCAACCTCCAGGTCTTCAGCCTAATCTCTGTTGACCTTAGAGCCTTCTCTGACCACTACCTGCAGCTGATTGTGGCAACCAGTGGTTTATGCTGTGGGCTGACTGTTTTGTTGAGAATGACTTTGCAATCACTGATTCTACTCAGTGCCCTCTCCTTACTAGGTGGAAGTCAACATGTGATTTTTCTCCTTCTGAACTATGTTGGCCACTGTCAAGCTGGCCTTTCCTTCTTTATTCCTGTTGCCCATGTGGACCCAGGCAGTCCTTTGTTCTGCCTGTCTCGATCACTACATTGGGAGGCATACTCACTGTACGTACTTCAGTGCAGTGTTTGTGTAGAGGGATAGCACAAGGCAGGCACTAGGATCCAGGGGTAAAAAGCTAAAATGGCATCTTCTTCTTTATGAAGGGTCATGAGTGTGTCGCATGCATGCTAATGTGGATATAAACCTATTCTGTACTAGCACATGCAATTTAAAATAGCCATTTCACTGGGAGAGAAGGTAAGTAAGTAAATGATGTGTGAGTGAGTGTGTGTGTGTGTGTGTGTGTGTGTGTGTGTGTGTGTGTGTGTGTGTGTGTGTGTGTGTGTGTGTGTGTGGAATTTAAACTAGCCATCTATTATGAACCACCTCAAGCAGTAGACCCGTATCGAGTGGTGTACCCCAGGGTTCAGTCTTGACGGCTCTGTTATTTGGGATATAATTTTCTGAGGTACAGACCAAAACCAGCGGGCTATGGGTGACCAAGTTTGCAGATGACTGGAAGCTGGGAGCTGTCATCAGTTCTCCTAGTCATGTGGACATCCTCCAAGGGGGTGTCACCCAAACAAATGACTGGTGCCAGAAACATGGCCTCAAGCTGAATACAAAAAAAATGCATCATCATCCCCTTTGGGGAGAGAGATGTCCCCACAAATTATCACATTAATAACAATGTTCTAAGCATGCAGTCAGTCATGAGGGATTTGGGCACCCCGATTGATAGTAACTTGACTTTTGACCACCATGTTGCTTCCATTGTACGGAAAGCTTTCCACATGGCCCACTTCATAAGTAAGGGTATCTCATCCAGGGGCAAGGAGGTCATAACATCTCTGCATTCTTTCCTTGTAAGGCCCATTATTGAGTACAATGCCCCATTCAGCATAACCTCGCAAAGCACATGCAGCAGCTGGAGAGACCACAGAGGTTCCTCACCAGAAGAATCTAGGGCATCAAAAATCTACCATACACAGATAGACTAACACCCCTATACCTCTACTCTGTTTCATACAGACTCCTCAGAGGTGATTTTTGTCTGGCATACAAGGTGATCTCGGACCCCGCCTTGATGGGACTGCTGCATATCCACAAGTCAGGCTCCACTTGAGTAACCAACACACATGGCCTCAACCTGGTCTGTGACATCAATAGGACATTCTGGCAGAACAAATTTGTGTCCACAGACTTCCCTATTGATGGAATAGACTCCCTCTCCACGTCAAGCAGAGTACCTCTTTACCCCTTTTTAAGGGCAACCCGGATAACTAGATGTGAAATAGAAAATACACCTCTGGGATTCCACCCACATCCCTGCTGGACAGGGGCATTAGGCGCTGATTTGTCTATGCATGGGCTAAACTCTTGGTTAGGCTTATAAGGGCCTCAGGGCCAGTAGCTTAGTAAATTCCTTTGATCCTATGAGCCTATGAAAGAGAAGGTGTGTGCTGCGTGATGGAGTATGTGCTTGTATGGAATCTAATCTAGCTGTTTGTTGATATATGAAAGAGAGGCACCATGATTCAGCAAACTTCCATGCAGGAATAGTTTATTCCTGCACGGAAGAGACCGCTCCCATACAGCATGGCAGCGCACCATGCATATTCATGAAGGTGCACTGCCGTGCTCTAAAACGGACACCATTCTGTGCACGAGCGCAGGGGATGTGTCTGAGAGCAGTACTCTCACTATACACATGCCCCCCTGCACTCCATAATTGCCATACAACAATGTAATGGCAGTGAGAGTGCCAGTGGAATACCTCTTAACCTCTTAGAGTAAGAAATATGGAGAAAGCAAATAAGTCTGGCTCATATAGACTTAGAAAGTTGCTAGAATAACATTTTATGCATTAGCATGAATATGCTGAATGGTATGAAGTCTAAAATGCAAATGTCTGTCAGTACTTTCTAACTGCAATTTTAATGATTTGCTATTAATCCACCAGAAAGCCACAATTATATGAAAGATGGACCAAAAATATAAGGCAAATATCTGGGCAGTCTGTGATAATCTGTACAGTTGAGAGGTATGGCTGACACTGTTAGCATCCGTGGAGCATACCTCAAATGCAAAGCCTGCCATGTCATTACCATTGTAAATGCACAGCTCCAACAGATAATGCTGCAGAAATCAATGTGCACACCCCTACAGTACAAAAATAAAACACAACAGTTTAATTTTTTTTCAGTCCCCAATAAAGTTTAAGAGTATCTGAGCGAGTGTGTGCTGATATCATGCAGTTCTGCTCTGCCTAGCTTACACATCATAAGGAGCTAAATAGGAATATACTCCAGAGAATAGCAATGTGGAAATAATGAAGTGATTAAAGCGTTCCCCTTGCAAGTAGCTGTTCCTGGTTCAATCCCCAGTAAAGCCACTTAGCATTTTACATGTGAAAGCAGCACATCATTTATTTTTTTTTAATAATTAGGTAGTGAATAACATGTTTGTTAACCAGAGTAGTGTAGTAGGTCCAGATATGAGGTGTCAGTGTAATAAAGTTGTGAAACCCCCATATAAACACAAGTGCCACACACAGTATAGTCACACAAGAATAAATGTAATGAAAGCACATTGGGATATGTCAGGGAAGGTAAACAAATGTATAATATGTCAGGAATGAAGAATTAATCCCATATAGGTGATAGTCCATAAAATAAAACATAAGCAATGCTAAGCACTGCACAGCTATGCTGATCGGGTGTAAGCACTGTGTAACTATGAATGCTAAGTAATGAGTATCCCAGCTAAGTGGATTTGGCCATTGGTAAGCAGTGCTGAACCTGCCCCATTAAGCACTGCCAACCCTAGCTAAGCATGTTTGCCCGTAGCTTATCTTAGCTCAGCATATTCAAAATCATCCAATTATGGCAAAATGCGGAAATCAGCTGTATTTAAACCTTGCAGGTGAGACTACAGCCCATAACCAGTTGTAGCTCCCCACTGTAGGCAGTATGGCTGGTGTAGGAGAAGGCATGCACTTTCGGGTGCAGTGCTGGGGCATGCACGAGTCCAAGGTCATGGTAGGACTCCTTGTAAAAAAAAACATGATGTGAGACTGCTGCAGGACCAGTACCAGTCCTCCCAATACAAAGTGGAGGCCAGGAAAAGTCTCACCAATGACCTCAACAGTGCCACTGGCATCCCTTGGACTGATGAGGAGGTCTGGCGTCACTATCCTGACATGAAGTGGAGGAAGAGTGAGCTCTTGGACCAGTGGATCCAAGAAGCACGGCAGAGGCGTGATGTCCTTGTATGTGTAAGTATTCATATCAATAGCTGTTTACAAAAGTCCAGCTTGTGTATGTGATGGATAGGTATGCATAAATGTTTCTCTATCTTCATTACAGCTCCAGCTATATAGGCTGTGAACCAGGTAGTCCATGCCAGCAGGTTGCAAAGGCTGTGTCGTGAGGCTGGTGAGTAACAATCTAGCTTGTAGTATTCATAGCAAATAAATATAAAGGAGTAGAATGTCACCTGGCAGTATTAAAAGTGGGTATGGTTTGTACTGAATAAAGCAGACAATATTACAGTAATAGTCTCATATAGGTTATATATAAATAAAACTGTAACTGCCTGTCAATAACATTCAAAACCCTGGACTGGTTGTGTTTATTCTGGTATGGTATGATTTGAAATGTGTACAGGTTATGTATAACAACTATAGCTCTGAAAGCATTAAACAATCAAGTCTTATCTGACAAAGTTAGTGCCTCTATAAGACATGAGATTAACTGATATTAAAAATGTCATGCACCAAGATCTGATAGCTGAATAGTAATATTTTAACCACTGTTTTCCACACTGTGCTAAGTCAAAATGTATGTATAGGAATATATGTATAAGAATGTTGTAATAAGGTCAAATTGTACAACAAAGAGATAATGAGAAAGAAACAATTCAAGCAAGAGACAGCAGTTCCACAATAGCTCCTTCTGATGAAATGCACACTTGCTATGTTATTAGCAGAAACAGCCACTGTTAGAATCCCAGGAGTGGTAGTAAGCTGTATACTTTATTTCAACTTGTATTTTGTGAAAATGTGTAGAAACAGTCAGGTAGTGTTAAAAACATTCCCTCCACGTCTTCCAGGTAAGAGAAGGTATAAAGTAGTTATAAGAAGGCTATAGTTATACTGTGTCCAACACCCATTGTCCAACCCCAAGGCTGCAAATGACAGCAAGATATGTACATACACCAAGTGGGCTCCCCAGTGTCATGCTGCCACAGCTACTGGTCCCTGCTAACAACAACTAGGGTCAAATACAAAGATAGGCAGCAAGCTGAAGAATTCCAACCAGTTTATTGTTAGCGCTTTCTTTCAGGAAATACATGAAATTCTTCAGACAAAGAAACCCCAAGAGTCCTCAGTTAAAATAAAACTGTCAATTAAGATGAGATAATTAATTTTAAAACCAATTAACATAACCTGAGAAATTTAAAGAGCCAGTGTTATACAAGGTAAAATGTATATGTAAATAAATATAAACGCTTTTTTTAAAAATCAGCAACAACTTTAAAATCACAACACATCAGTCTTATTACTTAATTTTCTTATGTATATAAATTAATCTAAATACTATTAAATGCTAGATAACAACTTGAACAAATCAAACAAATGGAAATATAAAATTTGTATAAATGTATAAAGATAGATATGTATAAATAAATATTTATAAATTCATTCAAGTATTAGAAAAGTTGTTATACAACTGAATTTCACCTTTGTAGGGCTTTTAATTTCAAAATACATTTTATCGAGCAGTATTCATTAAGCCCTGGTGGAACATGTGCATATGTTTTAATTTGCCAAACAAGTTCCTGTTCCTCAAGTTTTAATTCCCAGAGCCCACCTCTAATGTTCCTAACTATTTGTTGTAATATTGCAAACTGGAATTTATGTGTGGGGTATTCTAGAATGTGTCTAGCCAAAGCATTTGTGGCATTACCCCTACTAATTTGTTACTGGTGTTCATAAATTCTCTGCTTAAACATTCTTTCAGTTTTACCAGTGTAGTAGCTTTGGCAACATTGGCATAAAGCAGCATATACTACTCCTGCTGTTTCACAGTTAAATTTTCAATTGATGGTGTAGATTTTGTTGTATATGCAAACTTTATTAGGTACCATAATGTGCTGGCACTGCTGACATCTCCCACACTTTCTCATCCCCCGGTTGTTGGGGCATTTTTGATTGTTCCTTTCCAACAAATCTTTAAAATTTAGGCATCTTCTATAGGTAATATGTGGCCTGTCTCCCAATTTCATATTAATAGCACTGTCCTCTGATATTATAGCCCAATTTTTAATCATAATATTCTTAATGGCATGTGCATCAATAGAGAAACTAATAAGAAAGCTTATTCTGCCATCATAATTCCTAATACTATTCTCCCTATGCTCATCAGGTGGAGTATCACTTATTGTTTCTCCAAAACTCCTGCGTAGAATAGGTTTAAAATGGCCAGTAGTCCTTTTAGTAGCCACTTCATCAAACAATTGTTGAAAAAGCTGTTTTGGGTAGCCCCTTTCACGAAACATGACTTTCAATGTGTTACATTCAAACAGAAAGTCAGTCTCTGATGAAACCATTCTGGCTGCCCTAACTAGTTGGCTTTTAATAACTGCCCTTTTCTGGTGGAATGGGTGGCTACTACTGAAGTGTAGAAAAGTGTTTGAGTAAGTAGGTTTCCCAAAAATACTAGCCTTAAATCTATTACTGGGTCTATCTTTAGATAGTGACATTTCCAGAAAATGTAAAGTGTATAATTTCTCTTCTATGTACATCAGCAGCAAAATAGTAGAACTACTGGCTAAAGGATTAAAATTCATACTAGATAAGAGAACTGATATAGCAAGAGCTATCACTGACTTAAAGTTATACATACATAAAATGAATTTAGCAGCTTTGTTTGGGAATCGGTCTGCTATACACAATGATTTGCATATATCTAGTGTTTTCAGCCCTCCTAGTAATGAGTATCTTGCTATATTCAAACTTATTTGTGAAATGGACATAAGGTCTTTACTGGCAAAAAATCAACAGAGGCAAGTTAAAAATATGACAGTTGATGAATTTGAACTATTTAACTTGTTGAAAATTTGCCATGTTAGAGTAATGAAGCCAGATAAAGGTAGCGGCCTTGTGCTCATGGATGAAGTGGACTATATTAACAAAATGTCAAATGTTTTATCTACTGAATGTTATTCTAAAGTTAGTTTAAATAAAGTGAATAGTGCACACAGATGAATCAAAGAATGTTTAAATTACCTGTTTTTGGAAAACAGTATTGATATAGACACATATAATTACCTATGCATGCTAGCACCAGTAACACCAGTGTTATTTGGATCTCCCAAAATCTACAAAAGTATAATGGAGCCACCCTTTAGGCCAATTGTGGATGGCAGGAGATCCATTACTTATCCATGTGCCAAATATGTGGACAGTAAACTTAAGCCATTTATTTGCAGCGAACCCCAAATTTGTAAGGATTCGTGTTTTTTTTTTTTTAGAGAATATTAATTCTCTTGAATTTGACGGAGAGTGTAATTTTTTAATGGTAGACATAAAGGATCTGTATACAGTCATACCTCAAGAGGTTGGCATTGAATGGGATAGTGAATTTCTATTTTTAAAAGGGTTGGACCAGCAAGAGATAAATGTAATTGCGTCCTTGTTAGATCTAGTTTTGAATAATAATTTTATGCTTTTTGACAAAGAATATTTTTTGCAAAACACTGGGGTAGCTATGGGCTCCCCATGCGGAGGCAGTTTTGCAAATTCAGTCATGGCATTTTGGGAAAGACATTTCCTATTTCAGAACTCCATTTTCAAGGAAAATGTAAAACAGTAGACTAGATATCAGGACAACATGTTTTTTATGTGGAAAGGAAGTCTAGATTTAGCAACAACTTTTATTAATGAAATCTCCAAATTCACAGACTTTCTATATTTCACTTTTGAGTTTAACACAGACTCCATTAATTTTTTGGACGTGTCACTATCTAAAGATTGACCCAATAATAGATTTGAGGCTAGTATTTTCAAGAAACCTACTTACTCATACACTTTTCTACACTTCAGTAGTAGCCACCCATTCCACCAGAAAAGGGCAGTTATTAAGGGCCAACTGGTTAGGGCAGCCAGAATGGTCTCATCAGAGTCTGACCTTCTGTTTGAATGTAACACATTGAAAGTCATGTTTCATGAAAGGGGCTACCAAAACAGCTTTTTTCAACAATTGTTTGATGAAGTGGCTACTAAAAGGACTACTGGCCCATCTTAAACTTATTCTAGGCAGGGGTTATGGAGAAACAATAAGTGGTACTCCACCTGATGAGCATAGGGAGAATAGTATTAGGGATTATGATGGCAGAATAAGCTTTCTTACTACTTTCTCTGTTGATGCACATGCCATTAAGAATATTATGATTAAACATTGGGCTATAATATCAGAGGACAGTGCTATTAATATGAAATTGGGAGATAGGCCACATATTACCTATAGAAGAGGCCTAAATTTTAAAGATTTGTTGGAAATGAACAATCAAAAATGCCCCAACAACCAGGGAATGAGAAAGTGTGGAAGATGTCAGCAGTGCCAGCACATTTTGGTAACGGATAAAATTTGCATACGTAACAAAATCTACACCATCAATGGAAAATTTAACTGTGAAACAGCAGGGATAGCATATGCTGCTTTATGCCAAAGTTGCCAAAGCTACTACATTGGTAAAACTGAAAGAATGTTTAAGCAGAGAATTTATGAACACCAATACCAAATTAGTTGGGGTAATACACAAATGCTTTGGCTAGACACATTTTAGAATACCCCACACATAAATTCCAGTTTACAATATTACACCAAATAGTTAGGAACATTAGAGGTGGGCCCCGGGAATTAAAACTTGAAGAACAGGAACTTGT
>NC_056750.1:178742732-178745232 GCF_019279795.1 Protopterus annectens | reverse complement strand
GGGGTAGATTGGAACTACTGCTGTCATACATTGAGACAGTTGAAGATGTCACTGGGTTTGTTGTAACATCCTGTATGAGGAATATGACATTGGTAATACCAATAGACGTGAGTATTTACTGACTGCATTCCCCAGAGTCCATGACTGATTTACCAAGGACACCAACTGTCTAGGGAACAGACAAAACATAACAGGCAGACATGCGGCCAGTCTGTGGACAGTGTGCCAATGGAGAGGTATGTCAGAGACATATCACTATGAGTCATGACGTCACTCACTAAATGCATGTCCATGTAAACCCTGTCATTCTATCAATTCACCATGTGTATAACAGCACTGATGACATATAATCTGTACACAAATCTGGAGATATGTCCCCCATGTTGGTTGGCTGTCTTCACATGTCCTGTCCTGTGATGTATTGCCAACTACAGTATGTGAATCTGTAGGTCACCACCTCTGTACTGTCCCTCACATAGGCAAGGAAAAGGGGCAAGGCTCGCATTAGGGAATGTCCCATATGTCAGAACTAGCTGCAGTGTCCAGGCCCACAGCATAATACAATGTGCACACCAACAGAGTGGTATGGCCATAGCAATACTTGACATTTGCACATCTGTACAGAGGACAGACAGAAAGTAGATAGTCAAAGGGTTATGCATTAGGATGAATGTTTTGAAATATAGACGTATGAAACTGAAAAGTATGCCATTACTACATCAGCAGTCCTCAATGACATGTCCTAAAAAAATAGTAGTCTACAGTTAATATCAACATATCAGATCAATATCCAATAGGAGATAGATAAAAACATACAGCTCAAACATCAAGAACAAGATAGTCAGTACTCAGAGTCCAGCTTTGCATGCAGGGGTGTATGGCTCCAGTACTACAATCTGCAATCTACTCTTACTTGGAAAAGCACTGTTAAAAGTAGTAACATAATGATGCAATACATGCAAATTTGACTGCATATAACCTGGGATACTAACCAAGTATGAATCAAATAGAGAAAAGATTGTGGTACTACCCATGTATACTCAGGTGTCCCATACAGTATATTCACACCCCTTGCTGCTGTAATAACAGCACATAGAAGCATGTTATGTACATGGAATTAACTACACTTATTAAAGATGTAATTATCCTGCCATTTTATAAGACTGGAATGTGATCACTGGCTACCAGGGCTGAGCTATGCTTAGCAAGTTTAAGCATTTCTTAAATATAAATGCTAACCAGATTTGCGCACTAGTAAACAAAGCCTAGATGGTGTAGGCACGCATTCATTTAACTGTACGTTAGCAGCTTTTAGCTTCAAGCAAACCCATGCAAACCCACTTAAAGCCACTCTAAAGTGCCTTAATCACCCTGTCTCCATCAGCCCTTGTTCTGCCCAGCAACAAAATAAATAGCCCTTGAATCCAGGACTCTGTATACTATAGTAACAGCACTTAACCACCAAGCCATCTGAGCTGTAAGAATATCTGTTGCTTTTTCAGATATATCATTCAGTACACAAACTGAATGGTAGTGAAAAACTGCTTTGAGTACTACAATCTCTTACTACTTGTTAGTGAAAACACTGTGAAATCAGTAATGTTTCTATGTCTGAATCTACACATATCAGATAAATATGGTGAGATACATTTGAGAAGGAATATATAACACTCATATTTAGACATAAAAAGCATACATATATATATGTATATATATATATATATATATATATATATATATATATATATATATATATATATATATATATATATATATATATATATATATATATATATATATATATATATATATATTTATATATATATATATATATATATATATATATATATCTATATATATATATATATATATATATATATATATATATATATATATATATATATATATACACACACACATATATATACATACACACACACACACACATATATATATATATATATATATATATATATATATATATATATATATATTTATATGTATATATAAAATATGCCTGTAACATGTAGTAGAGTCATACTTCAGCACCATACCTCTCAACCTCTTAGTGCAAGGGGACGTAATGTAAGTATTGCAGTTATAAATGCAGAATGTTCCTACAGTAACATGGTTTGTGTCAGCATACATGTTCTGAAGGAAGGCAGTTCTGAAACTGAAATGCATCAATTACTGACAGACATCATAAAGTCATCATAGTGGAGTACCACACAAATCACAGTAATGATTCTGTAGAATACAGCAGAAATATGAACAATAAACCTGGACAGTCTGAAACAATCTGGTCAGTCGACAGGTATGCACAGAACTCCTTAGTGCAATAAATGCAGACCAAGCCTGACAAAAGGAATGTTTAAAGCCATGAAAATTGGTATATATCCCACATACTGGAGTAGATAAGCTCACACAGTTGATGTAATCACACCCTCCTGTCTGCCCTAACATTTATTAACTGGAGGAGCACAAGTCCCAAGCCTTCGTA
>NC_056750.1:178687732-178737732 GCF_019279795.1 Protopterus annectens | reverse complement strand
CAATACCCAAACATGGAACACACCACACCTCCACAGGTGGTGTTGTCTCCATATTCATTATGGCTAGGAACACCTCCAGACTAGTATCCTATCAGAATGCATTGGAGATACTTCTGGTAAAACTGCCTTGGGGTAATAGTGCAATCCAGACCATAGCCTGCTGTGGGTCCACATATAGGTCCCTAGACTGTCAATGCACATTCCTCAACACCCTGCATTCTATGATGGTTCAATGCAACACTGACATAGTTTGAGTCTTCAACTACCCCTCCATCACCTGGGGAAAGTGGCCAAGCTCCAGTACAGTGACCCAACACTTCTGGGTCATTTCCATTGCACTGCACCAGCTCATACTAACCCCCGGTAGAGGATGCAACAACCTTGACCTGTGCTGACTACTTAGATATGGGAGTGTTGCTCATCCCCAGATGTCAATCCCTACATGGTGAGATTCACACAGGCTGTAATCAACATGGAACTCAACACGTCAGCCACACCCACCACAAAGGTAACCACCTTGCAAAACCTCTCCAAAGCTGACTTTGCAGCCATGAAAACAGGGGTGGATGTCTTCACTGCAACCATGGCAATGGGAAATAACTGCATAACTTTGGAATCATACACATAGGCACTTTACAAACAGGTACATGAAAGTATGCTACTAGCCAGAGCCAACCAAACTCAGACACTGTCGTCCAAACACTGGGAGACAATGTGATGGTCCTCTGCCATTACTAAAGTGTACATCAGAAGGAGGACACTGTTGCAGAGAAAGGTGATGTCCCATGACTGTTGAACTCCCTTATCAGCCTCAAATACTACTTTGGATCCACATGGAATCCCCTACAGGCATCTATGATGGCAGAGATGCAAAAGACACTGACAAAAGTCACAACAGCCTTTGAAAGTTACATCAACAACCTCCACAGCATTAAACACAAGTGTTGTGAGTTACTGCACGATGCTAATACCTATTCTGAGGCAACAGATATTGGCCACAGTCTTGGCAATACATTCAGTGCCAGCATTACCCCTCTCTCCTTCCACAATTGAAGTGTTGAGTGAATGTGTTCTCACATGCTGTACCCCATTTTTGTTCTAGGCATCTTCACCATGATGTGGCCCTACAGTAAGGCCACAGGTTATGTCAGTGTGGTAACACATCCACCATGTCATAGGTAGGGTAAAGTATATGCACGGAAATCCCCAGTCTGTAACACAGTGATTGCATATGCCTCACAGATTATAGGGCTGAGGGTTGTACACAGGTATATGTTGATTTATATCTGCTGTAGAATGGAGAATGGTACATGTTGTGGTTTGGACACACCTCCAATTGCTAATAACCACAGGCACATGGGATATTCATCAAACAAACACATTGAGTTTACTATTCATACACACACACACACACACACACACACACACACACACACACACACACACGCGCGCACACACACACACACACACACACACACACACACACACACACACACACACACACACAGACACACACATTTTGAAGTACTGAGATCCATAGGTTCATTGCTTCATAGGTGTGTAGTAGGTGAATGGGCCTGAAGGCTCTACAAGGCTAGCCCAAAGGAATACCCTGGCATCAGGCCACATGAAAATAGATCTAGTGTGGCTCGGGAGTATAATCACTGGAGTGGTCCCCAGGAGTGGGTATTGTATTCCCCATCCACTCACCCAGATTTCTATTTTCTGTGGCCAGTGATGTGCACTGCTTCACATGTATGTGATTTATATTCCATAACATGGACAGTGTCTGGGTTGTGCACATGTCCCACATGCATGTTCTTTGAAGTGTGGAAGTGTGATTGAGGTCTCTGGGGCATGTTGTGTGGACGGATTGGTATCTTCACAAGTAACATTCCTGACCTTGTTTGTTGAGACCTGGCTATGTAACTGAGGTATTGATTGCACATACATAGACAGTATGATACAGGGATTTGTTGGAGTTATTGGCATCTGTCCATACACGGCATGTGTATAAGGCATGGTATTCTCTTTGTGGGGTATGTTTACAGACTCTACAGTTGTTGGAAGTGTCCAGTGGGGAACATGGCAAAAGGGCCACTGTACACATTGATTGGACTACTGAGGGGATAGAACAGGGTGCCATGTCCTTTACTTGCTGGATAACACACACTCAGTCAGGATATGTAACACATGAAAGTACTTTCTGATGTCAGTGGCACTGTTTGGTTGACAGGCATATAGTCCACTGTAATCACACCATGGGTACTATCTGTGAGGCAATTTGCAGGAGAACTACCAATATAGTGGCTGCTGCCTAGTCAAGTGTGTTTGTGTATGATCCGTGGGTGAGAGTGGTCTCTGAATATTAGAAGGATTGCCTATATTGTTCACTAAGCCATACTTTCACATAGTCATTGCACATGGCACTAGACATTTAAGGCTGTGGATGGTCTACACCACCCACTACAGTGTTTGACAACTGTTGGCCTTATAATATGGACATTGGGACATATACTAGGTCCTCAGTATAATAATTTAGCAAAACCCACCTCCTAATGGATCCTGTTATTACACAATCACGCAATCACACACACACAGAATACTGATATGACAGACACATACACTTACCAGTACTGAGTCTCAAACCACTACCTACCTATGTATTGCTACTACAGTGTTACACAGTTATCACAAGTGTCACAGAGCTTATATGTTGGAGAACTGTCCAAAGGTATTTTTGAAGGTGAGTGACATGAACGGCAGTGCTAAAGAAGGGTAAGGGAAGTGTAGTAATTGTGAATGACCACAAAATTAAGTGTCTACAAAGACACACACACTCTCTCACACAAACACACACATTTCCACAGTTGCCAGGACCAGGATTGGAATTCCTACCTAACTAGTTTGCTACACTATAGCATTATACCGTTATCGCATCCACAGTGGTTATATGCTAGAGAGTTTTTCAAAGGTATCTTTGAAGGTGAGTGACATCAGCAGCAGTGCTAAAGGAGAGGTAAGGGAAGTGTAGTAAGTTTGAATGCCCACAAAATCAGGTGTCTATAAAGACACACACACACTCTCTCATATACATTTGCATGACCAGGATTAGAACTGCTACCTAATTAGTTTGCTATACTATAGTATTACGCAGTTATCCCAAGTGGCACAAAGCTTATATGTTAGAGAGCTGTCCAAAGGTATCTTTGAAGGTGAATGACATCAGCAGCAGTGCTAAAGGAGGGGTAAGGAAGGTGTAGTAAGTGTGAATGACCAAAAAATCAGGTGTCTACTAAGACACCAACACACACTTCCACGGACCAGGATTAGAACTCCTACTTAACCATTTTGCTACACTATAGGATTACACAGTTATAGCAAGTGCCGCAGAGCTTATATGTTAGAAAACTGTCCAAAGGTATCTTTGAAGGTGAGCGACATCAGCAGCAGTGCTAAAGGAGGAGTAAGGGAAGTTTAGTGTACGTGACTGGCCTCAACCACATTCATCTAGAAACACACACACTCACACAACTTAACATTTGACAGGACTGATATTACAGCTGCTACATGGATACTTATTTCAACTGTAGTATTACACAGTTATCACAAGCATCACTGAGACTATAGGGCTGGGAGCTAACCAGAGGTATTTCTACAGTGAATGACATCAGCACATCATGTAATATAGGCCAATGGGATGTGTACTAAGTGGGAAATGCCTCATAATGGAATTCTCTTTGTCATTGTCTTTCTCTTCCCCACGTCTGTGTGTGTGCATGTTTGACATATTATATTATGTTGCCCTTAGATATGTGTGATTATTCCTATCCAATGTGTATGTGAAGCATAATTGGTATGCAATTTGGTGTATACGCACAGACATCTGCAAATGACAAATATGTATAGTCCACTGTGTTGTCAGACATGGGCTTCATTTCTCTAAGTGTAGGAGCATCCCCAGTATGACCTTCTATACTAAGTGTGTGCACCCATTCCAGGGAGGGTTTGACTCCAGTTCAGGGTTTTGTGTGCTACAGCTACACCTATCAACCTGTTTCTGCAGGATATCTGTAGATAGGTTGCCAATCTGGAGACACAATGGGCATAATATACGAGGGATACTGTAACTATTGCTGTCTGTGCTGCTTGTGTGACATGTTTGGTTGTAGCATAGATTTTCTGACATATGTACTGTTTTACACTGTGATGTATCATGTCATCAACTACTGACAGTTATCAGTCTTTACTCACAGTTATTTACCAGGGAAATACAGGATGATGGAAGCTGAGACCAATATTCTGAGGCATATAAACTGCACATTCTGGTACACACCTGCCATTGTGAAGAGGTAGCTACAGACAATAGACTGCTGGTTCTGTGTAAATGGTCCAGCACCTTGTTAGTATGCTGGCTGGGGATCCCCTCCTTGTGCTTTTCTCAACTGCATGGAATGGCCATATCCTGCTGGGGCCATACCTCTCAGCTGTACAAATGCTCCCATGTTATCCAGAGGCAGGACTCATATAGATGGTCAGTTTACCTTCACATTGTGGTTTACAAGCAGTTTTGTGGCTATTCATTGATGGGTTTGCAGTCAGGGAGAAGTACGGGCGGACATTAGAGTTTCAGACTTCACACACTCCATGACATCCATGCTTTTACACCCCCACTCTGTTATTCTATCCTCTTCCTAACATTATATCTCAGAGGTGTCCCTATAGTTGGGCCTTTGACCCAGTAGTATTTATGGCCTGGTCCACAGTCCTGGACATGGAAAGGCATGCTACTGGCATTTGTCAACATGGCCTTGCATTTGTTTTCTGTTTACTGGGTTATATTGTTAGTTGGAAACCCTTGACATTCCATACACTGGCACTATGGGTGAGGGATGGGCATTTGCCAGAGGACTGTAGGCCATTTGAGAGTGCTTCAGGCCATCTGTTACTGCATTTCTACATAGGATTGTGGGGGGTGCACACCTGCAGACTTTAAACATTTTCAGTGACTGTACTGGTATTTCAGTTACTCTATTGGCTTCCATTTCACATTGTATTGTGACCTATCATGCAGAAATGAGGCATATCAGTAGAGTACACCTGTTAGATCCTAATGACGTAAATTTCTGTTTCAGACTTCTTACCCTTCAGAACTAGAATGCAAATGCCCGACCTGTTGTAGTATGTCTGTGTAGGTCTGATGGGGGGCTGTTCACCAGTGCCATTATTTGGGGGCCTTAGGCCAGCCTTTCTTAATGGTCATCTACACCTGTCCTGCTTGGGGCTGGTAGTGGGTATGTGACCCTCATTGACATCCATGTGTGTGACCTATTGACACCCACAGCTGTTTGGGCCATGACATGTACTGTAGTGGGGGTTGTCACCTTGAGTAGTGCTGCCTAGTATGTTGACACCAGTATTTGTTGTGAATTTTCTGCTGTCCTATATAGCTGTCTCCTGCTATCCCATTCAGCCACCCAATTATCTTACAAGTTTGCATCCATATCATACATACAAGTATGAGAACATACTACTCCATTCAGTAATTGATAGGAAGAGTGATTTGCCATTATTGCTGGGCCAGTATTGAGGATGGTGCTGGAGGGTTGACTATGTTGGATGCACATAGTCACTCCCTATACATGGTAAAGCACATATAGTGTCATGTTTGGCATCCCTTTTACTGTATGTGCGAGTCAGAGAGAGGTATCAGTCCCTGGGTCCCTACAGTGTCAGTGTGTGTGCTATGCATTGTCTCTTTGCCAAGGTCTGGGCATACTGGGCAAGCCTCTTTCTGCCTACATGAGCAGACACAGGATGTTCCTCCTCTGAGTCCCTCTGTGCCTGTGCTGGCCTTGGCAATGGGGGGGGCATGTGTGGCACTGCCCCATGCTTTTTCTGCTGCAGCTGTTTCCACAGGATCATATTGTGTAGCATGGCACATACTGTGAACATTTGTGTACATGTAGCTGGAGAGTACTGCAAAGCTCCACCAGATATGTCAAGGTAGCCGAAATGTGACTTGAGCATCCCAAGCACATGCTCTGCAATGATCCTTGTTTGGGTGTGTGCCTCAATATGTTGTTCTTGTTTGGGTGTCTGTGCATTTCTGATGGGTGTCATCAGCCAAGGTTCCATCGCATACCCAGCATCACCCACTAGATGGCCATATGGGATGTCCCCACTGGCAAATGTCTGAGAGAGCTGTAATCAATGCCAGATGTGGAAGTCATGATAGCTTCCAGGGCTGTCAGCACACACATTCATCATAATGCCCTGGGTGTCACACATGACCTGGCAGTTGATGGAGGGGAAGCCATTGCAGTTTATGTAGACCCTACCCCACTCACCAAGTGGGTGCTTTGATGTGGATGTGCATGCAGTGTATAACACCAAGTACCTCAGGGTATTCTGCAATATGGTGGGAGAGACACATACTTCTGGTCAATGCCTCATGGGTGGTGGGGAAATAAATGTGCTCATTGCCATGTGGTATCATGGCATCCAGGAACTGGTGGAGTACCCTAGATGCTGATGCCTGTGAGACCCCCATGATATCCCCAGTTGGTCTTTGGAAATTACCAGTGGCTAGTATTCTTAAGCCTAGACATACTTTGGTGTCCACTAGGATGGGCTCCCCTCTATCAGTTCTTTGTGTGATGCATCCCCGGCAGAGCTCACAAATTTGTTGTAGAATGTCCCTGTCCACCCTATAGTACTCCACTATCTCCAGCTCATGTAACTGGGTCTGTACACTCTTCTCCTCCTTCTCACTGTGGGTCAGTTGTCAGCATTCTCCTCCTCACCACCCTCAGTCTGTAGCACATATTGATGGAGTAAAGCAGCAACAGCCTCTAGCATATTTACGTAGTTTTGCCAGTTAAAAATCCCCCATCTGTGTACACCAGTGGTGTAGCGTTTATGGGAAAAAACAGTCTGTAGGGTGTTTGCATAGTTTATAGTATTGCGCTGGGCTGCTGCATGTCTAACTGGTTGATTCTGATAAATTCCACCTGCCAGCTATGCTGGTTCTTCTGGATTGCCTTCCTACTGCTGTTTACCCTACATCCAGTCTAAAAGATGTTTGTATAGTTTATAGTAGTGTGCTGGGCTGCTGCATGTGTATTTGGCTAATTCTGATACATTCCACCTGCCAGCTATGCTAGTTCTACTGGATTGCCTTCATCCTGCTGTTTCCCCTACATCCAGTCTGAAAGGTGTTTGCATAGTTTATAGTAGTGTGCTGGGCTGCTGCATGTGTATTTGGTTGATTCTGATACAGTCCACCTGTCAGCTATGCTAGCTCTCCTGGATTGTCTTCCTACTGCTGTTTCCCCTTCCCAGTACCTCCCTATTTAAGCCTCAAGCGCACCGTGCATACCTAGTGCTCAAATTTCAACAGTGCTGCCATTTCCTCTTTTTTTTTTTTGTTTACCACCCAGTGTGTACCATGCACAAATGTTTAGGCTATGTACACAGTGCTCAGGCACATCTGACTCACCCCCTTCCTTAGCTGTGCTTATCTAAGGGCAAACACAGGCCACAGAGCTGCAATTAGCTTACAGCAAGCATCACACACCTGCTTATGAAGTCATTCAGCTCTTACACTTGCTCTCTTGTGTTGCTGCATCTATACGGTTAGGTACAAGCTGACACTTTGAGCACATTTGAGATTCAGTATAACTTCCTTCATTTGCATACTCCAGTGTATAGGTTGTTAGTTACTGCTCTAAAACGGACCCTTTCCCCTTGACAACCAGTGCTCCCTCATAATGTTTACATTCTGCATGCCATTGACTATAATGGCAAAATGCAAAATTAACTTAAAATTGACATTTCTCATTTTTTTTATTTTCAGCACAATCTCGTTTGCGCACCGCTGCCCAAAGCTTAAGCGGCTAAGATCGGCCAAATAAAAGTTTAATTTTATAGAAAAATAAACTGTATTTAATGCCAATGGCCTTATATTTAGCCATTGGCATATGTATTAAACATAATACATGCTTTTACATGAGCTGTCATGCCTCCATTTTGTCAGATGCAGAAATGCATTCGGTTACTAGCCGAATACATTTCTGCAATGACACTGTTATAGCACAGAGACCTGGCAGCTTGGTGGATCACAAAATCATCTTATTTGCATGGTTTTAACCAGAAAATGAGGTGATTTGCATATTTGCTGGTTTTCCGTGCAGGAACAGTGTAGGGCCACCCGTGCACATGAAAACGGTCCTATCTTGAATCACACAGAAGCCATATTCCATGCAGGAGTCACTACACTGTTCCTGCATGGAATTTTGCTGTTCCTGAATCTCAGGGAGGGTGAGTGTGTTGCAATGTGTAGGAAGGTTAAGTAGGTGTGTGTGTGTGTGTGTGTGTGTGTGTGTGTGTGTGTGTGTGTGTGTGTGTGTGTGTGTGTGTGTGTGTATGTGTGTGTGTGTGTTTAACATACCTCTCAACTATCCAGATTTAGCCTCTAAGTTTTGGTATGTTTCTCAGAAAATTTGTGATTTTCTGACAAATCACTGAGGACTGAAGTCACTAAATAATGATATATAGGTTCATAGGTAGGTACTAGGCTATCAGCCCAAGGGCCTACGTAAGCCTAGCCAACAAGGTTCCCTGGCTTATGCCACCCAAGAAAGTTATTTTCCTGTGCCACTGTCGAGCAGAGACACAGAAGTGATCCCCGAGGTGTATTTCCTATTTCCCATCAACTCATCAAGATTTTTCTTGAAGAGTGCGAATGAAGAACTTTGCTTGACATAGATGGGTAGCCTGTTCCAGAGTATGGGAAGTCTCTGGGACAGGAATCTATCCCTCCAGCATGTCCTGTTTATTGTGGTGACAAGGTTTAGGTCCCTAGAGCATGTAGCTTGGCGGGATTGGGATTTCTTTAGGTGTAGCATGTCCAACAGCTCTGGGTTTGACATTGCTTTATATGTTAGGCAGAGATCACCTCAGAGTAGGTGATAAGCTATGGAGTAAAGCTGGAGTTTTTTGAAGCGGTCAGTGTAGGGCAGTTGTTTGAGGCCAGTAATCCTTTTTGTGAGGTACTTCTATGGCCTTTCTAGCTGCTGCAGATGTCTTATGAGGTACATTCCAAAAGGGGCGTTGTACTCTATAATGTGTCTAATGAGTGTCAGGTAGAGGGGAACAATGACCTCTTTTTTCCTGGATGACAACCCTTTTATGATGAGGTGTGCCATGTAGAAGGACTTCCTGACTACTGTGGCGATGTGGCTATCAAAGGAGAGACTACTGTCCACCTGGGTCCCAAGGTCTCTTATCACTCATTCGGTGTTAAGTAGATTGCTGCCTATGTGGTAGTTCATGGGAACAGAGTTTTTACCAAAGGGGATGACATGCACTTTTTGGCATTGAGCTTAAGGCCATGACTCTGACACCAGGCATCTGTCTCAGCGAGGCCCTTCTGTAGGATGTCCACATCATTTGGGGACTTGACTATGGCTCCTAGTTTGCAATCATCTGCAAACTTCATTAGCCAGAGGCCTTCTGAGTTAGCCTGTACTTCAGAGAAGTAGATACCAAACAGGAGAGATCCCAGGACAGAACCCTGTGGTACTCCACTTGTCACTGCTTTGAGGTCAGATTTGGAGTCTGCAACTTTTACAGTGTGAGTTCTGTCAGTGAGCCAGTTGGCAACCCATCTTGTGATGTAGGGAATTATACCTAGTTTAGTGAGTTTAGCTATAATTCCAGAATGGAGGATGGTGTCGAAAGCCTTGGCGAGGTCAAGATAGGCTGTGTGAACCACCTTACCCTCATCTACGGCTTTGGTGACTGCCTCAAAGAAGTTGATCAGGTTCAGGAGGCATGATCTGCCTTTCACAAACCCGAACTGGGTGAGATCCAGAGATTGGAGGTTACCAATGTCTTTGTTTATGAGTTCCATGATGATACATTCCATGGCCTCGCAGACCAGGCTCATCAGGCTGATAGGTCGATAGTTCCCGGGATCAGTGGTGGCTCCCCCTATGTGGAGTGGGATAACTGTTGCTGTGCACCATTCAGTGGGCACAAAGCCTGATGCGAGGCTATTATTGAACATGGTGCTTAAGTAGGAAACCAGTTTGTTCTGAAGTTCGTGTAAAACACAGCCTGGGATGTTGTCCGGTCCCATGGATGCTGTGTTTTCGGCTTTAGAGAGTGCAGCTTTTACCTGCATAGTTGTGATTACAGGGAATCTGCATTCTTCCTGTATAGATATGGGCCCTTTATGGGGTGGGGGGTAAAGTTAGCACTGAACCTATCTGCCTATATATATAAATATGTGTGTGTGTGTATATATATATATGTGTGTATATATATATATATATATATATATATACACACACACACACACACACACACACACACACACACACACACACACACACACATATATATATATATATATATATATATATATATATATTCATATCCTTCAGAAAATATATTCTGGAGGCATGGACAAGTTGTCAGACTGCTCACAGCACAGAATTTTAGCTCTGCCTATTTTTATTATTCTGACAGGAAATTCTATTTTTTTTTTAAGAAAACTACTCAAATACATATTAGGAGATACACAATTATATGCCCTTTATTATTGTTTAGAAATTAGTATTGAAACAAAGAGGTTTTTTTTCCTGTCAGAAGTTTTTCCACAAGGAATACAGACATGAGTAACTCAAAGAACTCACATCATGAGAGTGTGCTGAAGAAGGAACTACAATCTATAATCACAAATATTCAGGAACGTTCAATAAAAATGGATAAACTAGAAAATAAAATTGATAATATAAAATAGGACTGCAGTAAACAACTGGACCTTCTTAACGAGGTAACTAAAAACATTATGAAAAAATATCTTCCATTGAAGAAGCTGTAAATGACACTGATGGCAGACTGACTGAGTGTGAGAGTCATAATGATCTTCTATTGAAGCAGAATGCTAAACTACTGGAAAATGTGGAAGATTTAGAGAATACATCAAGGAGAAACAATATAAGAATTTATGGAGTACCAAAAAAGAAGATGGTAGTAATATTATTCAGTTCTTGAATAAATGATTACCTACAGCATTAAATCTGCCTGAATCTCTTTCATTTGGAATTAAAAGAGCCCATCTGCCTTTGTCAAAACCAGTTTCAACTGCCAACTCCTCTACCACTAGATCTATTATAGTTAGATTTTTGTCTACTCAAGACAAAGATTTAGTTCTAAACTCTGCATGGACAAATCCTCCTGTCAAATTAAATGGAAAAAACATTCATTTTGAAAATAAGTATACCTCTTTTGTCATCTCTAGAAGAAAAGAATACGTTATTTTAATAAAATCTCTTTAAAAATCTAACATCAAAGCTTGAGTATTAATTCCTGCCAAGATAAAAAATATATTTGCCTGATGGTGAAAAGATCTTCAGTTCATTGCAAGAAGTTATGGATTTTGTTCAAAAGAAAAATCTATTAGCAGGTATAGAAGATATGGACTGGTCTGCACAAGGTCTGAAGAGCCACACAACAAAAAATGGATGGAATGTTAAAGAAATAGATAATAAAAAAACTAAAATGCAAATAAAAATGATTATTTAATGTAAAATATTTTGACTAATATTCCACAACCTAGTTTACTTCTGGGAAACTTTTAACAAGGTAAATAGTGTTTTTTGTCTGTTTTCATTTCTCTTTCCTTTCCTTTTCCCTCTTTCTCCTTTGTCTTTTTTTCACCCCCCCCCCATTCTTTTTATGCTTTTATGGTTTTACTTTATTTCTGTAGCTGTCATTCAATTTTGCTGTGATTTCTGACAACTGTTGATTATCTACTAAACTATATGGTTCTGTTGTTGTTATGCTATAAAGTTTTATTAATAATATCTATGCTGTACTGTGTTATAAGTGAATTTTCTTGTTATGTGTAAATGGTGGGGTAATGTTTTAATACTCATTGGATATATAGGTGTATTTATAATTTTGAAGAGGCGTATAGTTAATTAACAAAAGTACACAGACAGTGTGGTTCTTGTGATGCATGGTTGGTTAGATGTGTTTTTTTTATGGGGTTTGTAATGCGTTTCTCCCCCTTTCCCCTTTTCTGTTGTCACTTTGATTTGTTGCTGCTGAGATTGGGTTGAGTTCTTGGATATAATATGTTTTTATTGGTAAGTGGTAAAAGTGGTGGTGATGTTCTTCCCTGGTTGCATGAGGTGGATGTATTTGTAATGTGTCTATTACTTATTTGTTGTGTTTAACTGTCCAATTGTTTACTTGGATGATCCTTGGAGATGACAGCTCTAAAAACCATTACTTGTGGTTTGATGGCAAATGGAGGTGAAGGCATGGCTCCACTGACTTGGTTGTCATCCATTATTTCTTTGAAGTCAGCTTGAGCTCATTTTTTGCAAGTAAAGCATTTCTAGTTTCTTGTTTCACACCTGAAGACTGTTTGAAGCTCTTGCAAGTTGATTTGAACTTGTGTGCTTCAGTACATGATACTCGTGTTGTTTTGATGAAGTCAGCTGTAAGATATAGCAGGCAGGAGTGATGACTGACCTTTAACCTTATGTAGAGTGTAAGAATGCAGAGATTGAGATGGAATCAGACCTGGACAGTCAACAGAATAAATCCAACAGGTACTTTGCTTAATAAATTACTAAAAAGCAACAAAGAACTGATAGCAACTTCAATATTAAAGCCAATATTTTCACTAAACATACAAAATGGTGAAGTTCTCCAAGTGCCACACAAAGTCATTAGGAGTTAAAGCCAAAGAAAACAGCCACTGGCAAGTTTATTAACAGGCACCTTCATAATGGTACAGCTATCTATCTATCTATCTATATATATATATATATATATATATATATATATATATATATATAACATTTAGACCAAAAGTGCTCTTCTTTGTGACTGTTTGCTATTGATTTGTAAAGATCACTGGTGCAATGACTTCTAAAGCTTTGAGGTTGATAGATGTGCATTTAGAACATGAATTGTT
This sequence comes from Protopterus annectens, assembly GCF_019279795.1. Lineage (NCBI taxonomy): Eukaryota > Metazoa > Chordata > Ceratodontiformes > Protopteridae > Protopterus > Protopterus annectens. The sequence continues at coordinate 178,724,732 of NC_056750.1, read as the reverse complement.
TTACAGGTTCTTGGGTTTTATTTGCAGCCTTAATTCAGAAAAGAACTGAGCAGCTTGCAGTGAAAGCATGATTATTAACCAGCATCAACAAAACAGGCACTAAGCTCAAAAGGACAGTATAAGTGCGCCTGCACAACGCACAATTCTGTATTAGTTTTGGTAAAAAAATATTAATAAAGTCATAGTTTCCATGGCACATCATGAAACAGGTAGCTGAGAGGTTTCATTTAGAGGCTGTACATCAGATATCCACGAGTGAATCTGGCAGTTTATACTGTTTGTATTCTTAATGCATTACCTTTAATTGTAGTTCTGCTTCTGTTTAAGTTACTAGTAAAAGTAACTTCAGAGTGCAACTTTACTGACACTATTTTACAGGACCAGATGTGCATTTAAGGTTAGAGTATATTAAAGCAAATTTACTTCAATGACTTTTTTATACTGAAAGGCCAAAGACATATGTGTAATACAAGTCTTTTTTGAAAGTATGTAATTAATGGCCGGCAGAAAATGAATATGGAATAAAATAATTAAAGACTCAACTCACAGGCAGAATTGATATATATGTGTATATATATATATATATATATATATATATATATATATATATATATATATATATACATATATATTTGTGTGTGTGTATGTGCATATATGCATGTGGGTATGTATGTGCATGTATGTATGTGTGTACATTTATGTGTGTGTATGCATGTATGTGTGTACATATGCATATATGAATACATAGTTTAAAAAAGGAAGGGAGGACGGGAGAGGAGGGGAAGGAAAAACTGTTGTTTGAGACTCACTGAAACTGCTTTGACACAACCTACCTACAAAATTTATAGATATTTTATTCTCAATTATTTCACTATGATTATATAACCAACCCACAGGCATATAATGGGAACAGTGACTGATACTAGCTAAATTGAAAATATAGATCTATACAAGATTAGAGAAAGATAGTTTCCTTTATAATAAATAGATAATTGATAGCATAACATCTAACTTTTCTTCCTAAGCTTGGAGTTTTGCCTGTGACAAGAGATTGCCTAAGCTAAACCATTAATAAACTAGATGAAATAGAATTCATAGTAGAGCAGTTTCATGCTATATATGTCAGAGGAAAATTAAAATTGACCAACCTATCATTGAATTTACCTATAAATGTAACAAATATGACAAATTTTTGAAATGCCATGGGACCTTGATTTAGAAATAGGGGCTATCTGATTAGAAATATATCTGGTCTAATTTAGGGGTAGATGATATGTTTATTAATCACTTTGTATAGGTAGAAAAGACCAAATGTATTAGGATCTTTCATGGTTTGGAAGACCTAGCAGAGGCAGTTATAAGGAAGTATATAAAAGTGTATACTCTTCATACAAACCATAAAAAGTGTTCTGATTGTGGTAGTGACTTTGGGGACAATAAGAGTAGAAATACCTTTTTCAGAAATGAGTGCAATCACATGAAGAACCCTATATTTTGATTCTTAGTTAAATAGCATAATCTATATATTTTAATTACTTATAAAAGAAGTAGATAATGTAATATATTTGAAGTTTCAGTTCTTAGTTTCCTATTTAGATTTGGTAGTTTCATAGTTTTTGTTTGTAGTTCAGGAAATATTTACTTCTAACTATTTAATTAGATATGGAAGTGTAAATGTTTTGGACTGTGTATATCGATGGTGGTTAATGTAACATAAAAAGGCCTAACTTTCCTTTCTCTTATTGATTCAACTTTGTTATATGTTTTAAATGATTTAACTATTGTTATCTCTAAACATTTGAATATACATAAAGACAGTGGCTAATGGAACATAGAAAAGCCTTATTTTTAACTTCCTTTTTAAATGTTGTGATCTTGATGACTTTGATCATTTAAGGTATTGGCTAATGAGACTTATATTTATCTAATGGTGCATAGCACATGTTATTTGCTATTATAATGTTATTAGCCCTATATATATATTAAGTACTACAAAATGGAGTAGCCAAGGAGGAATTGTAGTAATATGAAGACAACTAACCAAATAGGTTTTAATTATAACTAGTCAGATCTTTGATGTTCATATGTTAATAGCGGTAGTTTAAAGTAGATTTCCTCCATTTAAGGTGTTCTCATTATATTATATTTAGAGTGGTTGATTGCAAATCTTATTGAAATAGAATTTACTGTGCTTAGATAATGATTTTAAGTCCATATTTGAATGGATTACTTTATAACATATTATTGATTCTACACTATACATATAAGGCAGAAGCTAATGGTGATGTAATTAGAGTGTGAGATGTGGATAGTGGATGGTTTGGCTAATAATTTAATCAAATCTGGAACATTTTGTTCCATGTATGTATTTGTATATAGAAATTTCTTTCAGAAGTTATTAGTTAAATTGTTTGATTCATCCCATGATAAAAATTCTAGAATATAGTTCAAGTTATTGCATATAAAATATACTATAGATGTACTGAATACAATTTACTTACATTATAGCTTATAAGTGTTTGCCACTTAATGTTAATGGCATAAATAATAATATCAAAAGAGCTGGTTTGCTTAAGTTTATCAAAATGCATAAAGCACATATAATCTTTTTGCAAGAGATGCATTTATTGAAAAAAGATTTAGATAAATTATCATTTAATGGTTATACAATACTTACTGATTCATGCTACAAAAATAAAAGAAGAGGTATTATCATTCTGTGGAAAAAACTCTCCCACTATGGCTAAAATTTTAAACTCTTTCTCTGATAAGGATGGAATGGTAAGTTTGGTGGTGCTAGAAAAATGTTATACTTTGGTCAATTCCTATTGGATACCTGGACTGGGAACTAGATTTATGAATAAATGCTTTGATACTATAGCATTGTATGCTAAGGGAAAAAATATTTTGGCTGGAGACTTTAATTGTTTATTAGCAGATAGGGATACTTCCAGAGCCAGTAAATTTAAAATGACAACACAATCCAAAAAAACTGAATAATTTTATTTCTTCAATGAATCTTAGACATTTATGAATTAAAATTAACAAGCTCACTTAGCTATACCCATTATTCATTTAGGTTAGTACCCAAACGAACATTAAGGTCTTTACTTTGAACAGCTCCTATTCAGAAATATGTGATGTTTTAATAATGTCATGTCCACTTTCGGACCATAATGCCCTTTCTTTTAGCCTTACTGTAAGGAATAACAATAATTCTGCAAAGAATCCCAGCTAATATAATAAAAATTAAAGGGTTTAAGGACTGGATTTTGAATGAAATAAATACATTAGTATAGATTAATAACAATGGTGAGGTAACAGATATATTATGGGAAGCGTTAAAAGTCTATTTGTATGGTAGAATTAAAAATTGGTACCTTCTAAAAAAAGAATGGGATAATGAATTATTAGTCTTACAAACTAAAATAGATATATTAACATCAAGTTTAAGACCCAATGATAGGGAAGCAGGTATGGAATTATTAAATTTAAATAAAAAATACTTAGAAATATTAAACCACAAAGTTGCTATAAACTTAGAAAAACTAAAGTTAAAGTCTTATTCTATAAATCCTAGACATTTGCATGAGATGGCTATTAGATCCAAGCAAATCAATAAATTAAATCATATCAAATAAATTAAATATAGAGGTAATAATTCTGTAAAGAAACAACTGATTTAAAAAGTATATTAGAGGCCTTCAAAGTATATTATAAATCAATCAATGATAGAACTCCATCTCTAGAGATAGACACTATAATAGATACATTTCTTCAAAACAATATAACTAATAATTTGTCAAAACAACAAAATAAGTTACTAGATAAGCGAATAACACTAACAGAATTTAAAGATCAAATTAAAAGTTTTAAAAATAATAAAGCCCCAGGATTATATGGGATAATTCCAAAAATTTATATTTTTTTCCAGATTCAATACTTCAAATCTTGTTAATCTTATTCTCTATGGTTAAACATGAATTAAAGACCCACCTTCTTGGAAATATTCTATTATTTCTTCTATATTAAAACAAGGTAAAGATTCACAACCATGTTCATCTTATAGACCAATATCTCTAAAATCTTCATGTCCATTTTAGCTAAGAGATTAAATAATATACTGCCCAGTTTAATATACTATGATCAAACAGGTTTTATATTGCATAGAAAAGTTCATAATATTAATAAATTATTATCCCTGATTGATATTATAAATAAAGCCAAGAAACAACTTACTATTATAAGCTTGGATATTGATAAAGCCTTTGACTCTATCAGCTGGTCCTATCTACTCAATCTTTTCAAAGGATATAATTTTTCTCCTGATTTTGCTAATTTAATACTGAAGTTATATAACAAATCCCAAGTATACATTAAAATTGGGTCATGTCTATCATCATCTTCATTTAAAATTTTAAAAGGCACATAAGGCTGCCTACTGTCTCTTTTATTGTTTGCTCTGTTGATTGTCCCCATCACCACTTACATAAGAAAAGATATAAATATAAAAGGATTTTATATAAACAGTGAATACTGCCCAAAAATTCAATTGTTTGCAGACAATATTATTTTAACAAGTGGTAATATAGATTTTCTACACAAAATATTATAGAAGCAATCAATTTTTTGAAAGAATATCAGGTCTAAAATTCAACCTAAACAAAACTGAAATGCTAATAATTAATAAGAAAATTAATAGAAACTTGCAAGAATATAATTTTTTTAATTGGGAAAAGTAAAATAATACAATATTTAGGAATCAGATTAAAATCCACCCAGAAAGAGACTGTCTAGTTAAACTACACCAATTTATTAAACAGAATAACTGAATTAACTAATAAATGGAATACAATGTTGTTCACTATAGAAGATAGACTTACATTGATAAAAATGGTTATTCTACCAAAAATCTTATTTTATCATATACAATCCCTAATTTTATCCCCCAAAAAATCTTTAAGTAAATATATTCCTTATGATTTATTTATTTATTTTTATTTTACATTTGTTGACCGGGCTAGTCTAGCTGGACATATTTCCATTTTCAGTAGAGGCCCGGGGAGAAAAGCTCCACACAGATATACAAAGTATAAAAATATTGTTACAAGGTAAGTAAAGGATTAATAAACAACAAAACATGTTTTTTCATTCTAGATATAAAGTAGCAATAAACAGAATATTATTTAAGGAAGCTAAAAACAGTTGTAGTACAGGAGAGTTACGTACAATACTTCACATCAGGTACAAGGATTTAAACAATAGGTTTGAGTTTAGCTAGTGACAGTCTTATTTACAGATTAAGGAAGCAATACTTCACATAAGGTACAAGGATTTAAGCAATAGGTTAGAGTTTAACTAGTGACAGTCTTATTTACAAGACTAAGTGTTTAGAAGAGAGGAAGTTAGGTTAGAAGAGGAAGAAACAGGGGTGATGAGGGTGGTTAGTCAGGGTTACTACAAGGGCAAAGCCAGTGATTTTGGAGGTGTTTTTTAAGTTCTAGTTTGAAAAGTGGCAAGGATGTTATTAGAGTTAGTTCATTGGGTAGCAGGTTCCAGTTTTTTCCTGCTGTGTTGGTAAACAGGGAGTCAGCAGCTGCATTATTAGACTTTGTTAAGCTAGCAAGGAGTTTGTTAGAAGAATGTAGGGAGTTCAGATTATTGTATGGGACTAGGAGTTTTGAGAGTATAGGGGTATTATTGGGTTGGTGAAATATCTTGTGGGCAATTGTGAGTTGGGGGATTTTCAGATGGTTTTGGAATTCAAACCAGTCAAGTTGCCTGAGATTAGAGCAGTGGTGGGTTCTAAAGGGATTGCCAGTAGAGAATCTGGCAATGTTATTATAAGAAGTTGCTAATTTGTTAAGGTTAGTTTTTTAAGGTTGGTAAATATAGGAGAAGCATACAGAAGGGTTGAAATTAGATGGGAGTGAGCGATCTTGGCTCTAGCTGTTGAGGTTGAAAAAGGTTTTATTCTATATAAGGAACCTATTTTTCTGTTGACTATTTTAATGGTGTTGTTTATATGGTAATCAAATGAGAGATTATTGTCAATGGTAATTCCTAAAAGTTTAGTGGTAGAGTCTGGGAGAATAACAGTGCCATTATTTGAAGAGATTGAGAAATATAAGGGGGGGGGGGCTAGTAGTGGGTGTAAAGAGAAGGAGTTTCGTTTTTTTAGCATTAAGTAAGAGGCAACATTTGGTAAACCATGTTTCTACAGTGTTGAAAACATTTTGAGTAAGAGAATGTAGTTCAGATGGAGAGGTTGCTGAACAAATTAGTGTGGAGTCATCTGCATATTGAATACAGGTGGCTTCAGGGATTGCTACATGGAGATCATTAATAAATAGTGAGAAAAGAAGTGGTCCTAGAATGGAGCCCTGAGGGACCCCGATGGTGACAGGTAAAAAGGATGAGATTTGATTTTCCCAGAGGACTGCTTGTTGTCTGTTGCTGAGATACGATGTAAACCACTTAATGGCCAGAGAGTCAAAGGAAAGAGATTCAAGAATATTGATTAAGCGGGTATGGTTAACCATGTTGAAAGCTTTAGAGAGGTCAATAAAGAGTGCAGATGAGAGGATGTTGTTGTTACGGTTTCTATTGATGGTATCTGTGAAGGATAGAAGGGCAGTAGTGGTACTATGTGATGGCCTAAAGCCATGTTGACAGTTTGCTATTAAGTTATGTAGAGAGAGGTGATGTAGAAGTAGTTGATTAATGCATTTTTCCATAATTTTAGCTAAGGGTGATAGGAGAGCAATTGGCCGATAGTTAGAGTAGTCATTAGAGTTTCCACCTTTATGTAAGGGGATAATGTGGGAGATTTTCCAAATATCTGGGATGGTTCCTTCTTGGATTGTTCTATTTATAAGTTTAGATATAGGGTAGGCAATTACTTTGGCTGGTTTTTGGAGATATTGGGAAGGAAATTGGTCAGCAGATGGAGTACATAGCTTAAGTTTGTGAATAAATTTATAGATGAGAGAAGTAGAGATGGGTAGTAGTTTAAATTGAGAAAAAGAGTGTGTTAAGTTCCTGGGAAGGCTGGAGTTTTCAGAGATAAGATGACTAGCTAGAGATTGTATAGTCTCAGTGAAGAAAGAGTTAAAGGTATTGGCAGTTTGATGGGGAGTATTTGGATCTGCATCAAGTGGGGTGGGTGTTTGGGACTTCCCTGGGGAAAGGAGCTTATTAATGCAGGACCAGAACTTTTGAGGATTATTTTGATGAGTTTGTTGAATTTTACAGTAATAGTTTCTTTTATCTGTGAGTATTGCTTTTTTGTGCTGTTTCTAAGCTGCCTAAATTGTAGAAGATCAGAACTATTTCTATGAGATCTCCATTTAGCCCAGACTTTGTTCCTAAGTAGAATTTGATTTCTAGTTTCATTAGAAAGCCATGGGGCTGGGTTAGACTTCATTCTTATGGAACGTTTAGGAGCATGCTTATCCAGGATAGATAAGAATAAAGTGTTAAAATACTTTACAGCCTCTTCAAGTGGAAGGGATTTTAAAGGGTTCCAGTTACATGCTCTAAGCTCAGTTTGGAATAATTCTGCCTTAAAGTGTTTGGTAGAGCGTACTGTCCTAATGATGGGGAGGTTTGGAAAATCCTTTTTTTCTGTTGTGATGTATGTCAAGGAATGATTACTTAGATCATCTAGTAGAGTTCCTACTTTATAAGTTTGTTTCACATTATTTATGAGTATCCAGTCTAAGGTACTCTCTTTCTTATTAGGTTTGTTAATTCTGGTTGTAGAGGTTATGGTTTGGGTAAAGCCATGGAGGTTAATATGAGAGGTAGGACTTTCAGAACTAACACTTTTCCAGTCCATATTAAAGTCACCTAGTATTATTGTTTCTTGGGGGTGGGTAGAAGACACCCAGCAGAGTAAATCCTCTATTGTAGTGATATTGTTGCTGGGTGGTATGTAAATGCAGATAATGTATAAAGATTTTTTTGCATTGATTTGAAGCTTAGTAATGAGGACTTCTGTGTTGCTATCCTGGGTTGGATTAGATGGTAGGGTAGAGATATGAAGTCCATTTTTAAATAGAATTGCTACTCCACCACCTTTACGTTTTGTTCTGTCTTGTCTAACTATATTATAGCCCTGGGGAATAATTTCATTATGTTTGGTTTCTAGCTTCAACCAAGTCTCAGTAAGACAGAGAATATCAAAGGAGTTTGCCTAGCTTGAGCATTTTCTGGCTTGTTAAACTTGATTTCTGTATTAGTAGCTGTATTTAGAGCACAACCAAAAGCTGTTTGCTGAATTTCCTGTTTGCACTTAATTTTAAATCATTTTTTTCTCAAAACTTACATATTTTCTGTCCTTGACCTAGCACTCTTGTGTGGGGTCATTTACTGCACTGTTATAACTTGATATTACTTGTGAACCTCTGCTATCTCTGAAAAAACAAAAACAAAAAAAAAATCTTGCTTTTTTTCCCACTTTTCTGAGATTTAAAAAAGTTCAGTTACAGGCTTGCTGTTCCTGAACTGTTTGAAAGTTTCTGTGAGACCATTTTTGCTTGGGCTAAAGGAAAGTCTCTCTGTTGATCAGTGGCAGTGAATAACATTGAGCAGCTTCCCTGCTCCCCGTAGAGGTGGTTACTGACTTGAAATTGTAGTTTTATTGGCCACTAGGGGTCATTTCCAAAACTCCTTCATCTTCCTCTCTTAAAACCTAGTTGCCTCGTGGTTTTGGCATCTTTTCAGGCTTGTTGGCTGTTGGTGAAGCACCCACCAAGAGGAGAAAATGCTGAGAGAAGAAGAGAGCCACTTTTGAGATTTTAAGTATTTTTTTCTCTGTTTATTTGCTAAGTTTTTCTGCATAGCTGCCTAGCTTGAGCATTTTCTGGCTTGTTAAACTTGATTTCTGTATTAGTAGCTGTATTTAGAGCACAACCAAAAGCTGCTTGCTGGATTTCCTGTTTGCACTTAATTTTAAATCGTTTTTTTCTCAAAACATGCATATTTTCTGTCCTTGACCTAGCACTCTTGTGTGGGGTCATTTACTGCACTGTTATAACTTGATATTACTTGTGAACCTCTGCTATCTCTGAAAAAACAAAAACAAAAAAAAAATCTTGCTTTTTTCCCACTTTTCTGAGAGTTAAAAAAGTTCAGTTACAGGCTTGCTGTTCCTGAACTGTTTGAAAGTTTCTGTGAGGCCATTTTTGCTTGGGCTAAAGGAAAGTCTCTCTGTTGATCAGTGGCAGTGAATAACATTGAGCAGCTTCCCTGCCCCCCGTAGAGGTAGTTACTGACTTGAAACTGTAGTTTTTTTTGGCCACTAGGGGTCATTTCCAAAACTCCTTCATCTTCCTCTCTTAAAACCTAGTTGCCTCGTGGTTTTGGCGTCTTTTCAGGCTTGTTGGCTGTTGGTGAAGCACCCACCAAGAGGAGAAAATTCTGAGAGAAGAAGGGAGCCACTTTTGAGATTTTAAGTATTTTTTCTCTGTTTATTTGCTAAGTTTTTCTGCATAGCTGCCTAGCTTGAGCATTTTCTGGCTTGTTAAACTTGATTTCTGTATTAGTAGCTGTATTTAGAGCACAACCAAAAGCTGTTTGCTGAATTTCCTGTTTGCACTTAATTTTAAATCGTTTTTTCTCAAAACTTGCATATTTTCTGTCCTTGACCTAGCACTCTTGTGTGGGGTCATTTACTGCACTGTTATAACTTGATATTACTTGTGAACCTCTGCTATCTCTGAAAAACAAAAACAAAAAAAAAATCTTGCTTTTTTCCCACTTTTCTGAGAGTTAAAAAAGTTCAGTTACAGGCTTGCTGTTCCTGAACTGTTTGAAAGTTTCTGTGAGGCCATTTTTGCTTGGGCTAAAGGAAAGTCTCTCTGTTGATCAGTGGAAGTGAATAACATTGAGCAGCTTCCCTGCCCCCTGTAGAGGTGACTACTGACTTGAAACTGTAGTTTTATTGTCCGTTTTGGGTCTATTCCTGTTTCTTTCCAGCCCCTGCTATCAAGCACGCTTTAACGTGCTTTAGCGCGATTTAGTGCGGAGTTGCCACTAGAGCAGCATCAAGCAGTGCTGGTTTAACAAGGTTAAACTCTTTCTGGCTCCATAAAGTCTGTTCTTCAATTTTTCCCTTAGAACTGCTCTGTTAGGAACCTAAACAGTTTACACCTTCACTAAAAAGTGCAGCACTTGTTCCAAATAGCTTTTTCTTCTCAAAAAGCTCAGCACTTGTCTTAAAAGCATATCCCGTGTCTTATAAGCATTCTCTTTGCAGGTCAAGCACTCCTATATTATACAAATCCCTCACTAGCAAAACCCCCCAGGAGTGCCCACTTCCCTGCTAAGCCCTCTACTTTTCTGTCTCATACCAACTCATAATTCTTTCTAGCATGTTGAAGGGTCAGATGCTGGCATCCTCTCCTGCCCAGTTGGTGTATCTGGGAATTCTGAAGCAATGTTACAATTGCCTCATGTACACGGACAACCCTCTCCTCCTCCCACATAACACTAACACTTGCGAGAGATGCAGCTATTTAGCCAAACTGGAGGCTGAGCTCTCTCACCTCAGGACTGGCAAGACCAGGCAGGAGGAGAAGGCAACTACACACACCACAATACCAGTCTCACATAACTCAACCACACCACTGAATCAAACACATAAACAAACTAAGACATACTCGGAGGCTCTGAGTAAAAATTTACATAAACAGCAGAGGCCTCCAAAGCAGACACCCAAGCAACTGCAAACTCAAGACGCCACACAAACAACACATAAACAACAAAATCAGTGTGCAAAGCAGTCACTGCCCTTAAGGCCAAATACAACACCAAACATACTTGTCATAGGTGACTCCATAGTCAGACACACTGACGTCCCACTCACCAGGCTGAACAAGGAGAAGGTCATGGTAAGCTGCCTATCGGGCGCTAGAATCCGCCACATAACACAAGCACTCAGGTCACTCCACGGCAAGTACAAATATGGCACAGTCATTGTCCATGCTGGTGTGAATGACCTGAGACGTACCTCCCTGGACTACATGAAAAGAGACATAGAGGAGCTCTCTGATTATGTAGCCCAGGCAGGTATGACCCTGACCCTGAGCAGTATCCTTCCTTCACCAAGAATGATGCCACAATATAGTGACAAGATGATCAGCTTTAACAATTGGCTTAATTTCTGGTGTCCTTCAAAGGGGATCCAGTGCCTGTCTGCCTGGGATGACATGCTCGACAAGCCACGCTGCTTCGCAAGGGATGGCTTGCACCTGTCACCCCTGGGATTCCGGATATTGGCTAAGGCTCTTGCCACCCCCATAGTGCCTTTTTTAGGCAAGGCTCAAATTCTAAACCTACCACCCTAGAAAACAAAAACGGGAAGAAACTAAGGGTAATGCTGCTCAATGCCAGAAGTCTAAATCTCAAAATGCACGCACTCGAGGCCCTTCTCAGTATGGAGAACATCGATGTCTGTGCTGTGACTGAAACCTGGTTCAAGGCTCCTGAGAGCACCCCGGCACTATCAGGTTTTATCTCATATCATGCGTTCCGGCCCCAAAACCAGGACCACACCACAAAAGGAGGGGATGTATCCATATTCATCAAGGATACCCACACCTCCAGGTTGGTGGCTATGCACGAAGCATTGGAAATCATCCAGGTGCAATTAACCATAGGCAAAACTGCTCTACAATTTGTAGCATGCTACAGGCCACCCTCTCAAACTCAGGAAACCCACACAGCCTTCCTGAAGACACTGGAGGGTATAAATGTATCACCAAACACCATCATATTGGGTGACTTCAACTACCCGAATATAGACTGGGAACATTACGCAAGCCCCAACTTTCTGGCCCAAAGGTTCCTGGAGTTCATAAATTCAAGTGCCATGGAACAACTAGTCACCGTACCCACAAGAGGAGAAAATATACTAGATCTCATCATCACGAACATGGGGACAAAATGCTCCACACCGGAAGTATATCCCTCATTGGTGAGATCAGATCATAAACTAATCTCACTGGAAATCCACATCCCGCCCCCACCCCAAACAAAAAAGACCACAGTGAAGAACTTCTCCAAAGCAAACTTCACACTACTCAAGACAGGTGTGGTATCCTTCAAGGCCCCCAAGCCAATGGAAACCACAACCCAAGCTGCGGAAGCCCTTACAAATGCCTTCTATGAACACCTTCAGGACTGCATGGATCAGGCAATCCCAAATAAAACCAAGACTCTTTCCACCAAGGGCAAACGTCCAGTCTGGTGGACCCCAGTCATAAACAAACTTTACAATAAGAGGAGAAAGCTATTACATGATAGAGCAAAATCCCAAAAAGGGAAGGCATCTTTGATCAGCACTAGCAAGAAACTACGATCCCTCATAAAATCATCCAAGGCCAACTTTGAGAGAAAAATTGCCATAGATTCAAAAGACAATCATAAGGCCTTCTTCAGCTATGTCAGACACCTGGGTGGAAACTCCCAGATATGCTCAGAATTAGTCCAAAATGATACAAAAATCACTGAACCCACAGACATTGCCAACATACTGGCAGACAGGTTCAGCGCAAACTTCACCCCCCCCCCCAAAAGGAGAGATAACTATCCCAACTGAGTGTAGCCTCCCAGACATCTCAAATGTGCAGGTGAAAGCTGCTCTCTCTAAAGCTAAAAACACAGCATCAATGGGACTGGATGGGGTCCCCGGCTGTGTGCTACACGAACTCAATGAAGAACTAAACCCGCACATAAGGCAGCTGTTTAATCTTAGCCTCACCACAGGATATGTGCCCAAGGAGTGGCGTACGGCAACTGTGGTCCCACTCCACAAAGGCAGTGCCTCTACGGACCCTGGTAATTACCGCCCCATAAGCTTAACAAGCCTGGTCTGCAAAGCTATGGAGAGGATCATAATGGAACTCATAAACAAGGACATAGGGGACTTGCAGACCTTGGACCCAACCCAGTTTGGCTTTGTCAAGGGCAGATCTTGCCTTTTGAACTTGGTCGACTTCTTTGAAACAGTCACCAAGGCCATTGATGAGGAAAGGCAGTCCATACAGCCTACCTTGACCTTGCAAAAGCTTTCGACACAATACCCCACTCGGGTATTATAGAGAAACTTACCAGCTTAAATGTAAACCCATATGTCACAAGATGGGTTGCAAACTGGCTAAAGGACAGAACCCACAGGGTTAGAGTTGCTGGAGCCATGTCAGACTCCAAGCCGGTTACAAGTGGTGTCCCACAGGGCTCAGTCCTTGGCCTCCTATTGTTCGGCATCTACTTCTCAGAAGTACAGGCAAACATAGGAGGACTATGGCTGACAAAGTTTGCGGATGACTGCAAACTGGGTGCCATAGTGGATAGTACATCGGACACAGACATCCTTCAGAGGGGTCTCACGGAAACTGATAGCTGGTGCCAGAGCCATGGCCTGAAGTTAAACGCAAAAAAGTGTATAGTCATACCCTTCAGGAAAAACAAGGTAACCCCAAGCTACCATATAGGTGGCAACCCACTAAGCACAGAAGAGGTTATCAGGGACCTGGGGACCCAGGTTGACAGTGGCCTCTCGTTTGACACTCACGTTGCTAAAGTGGTTCGAAAGACCTTCTACATTGCCCACCTGATCATGAAGGGATTCACATACAGATCAAGTGAGGTCATTGTTCCCCTGTACTCTTCACTTATCAGACCAATGATTGAGTACAATGCCCCATTCGGGATGTATCTCACCTGACACCTGCAGCAATTGGAGAGACCCCAAAGGTTCCTCACCAAAAGGATAAAGGGACTCCAAAACCTGTCATATGCTGCCAGACTGAAGAAACTCCAAATCTATTCAGTTGCATACCATCTGCTCAGAGGTGACCTGTGCCTGACATACAAGGCCATGACCAACCCAGAATTAATGGACATGCTCCACCTCAAAAAATCCAAATCCACCAAAACCACTAGAGCAAAAGACTTAAACCTTAGCACGGATATAAATAGGATGTGCTGGAGGGATAGATTTATCACCCAGAGACTCCCCATGCTGTGGAATAAAATCCCGGTCCATGTGAGGCAGAGCACCTCGCTGGCCCTGTTCAAGAGAAATCTTGACCGGTGGATGGGAGATCGTAGGTTTACCCCGGGAATCATCTCTGTGTCACTGCTGGACAGAGGCACAACAAACTAATGGGCACAGTATTTCTAACATAAGGGGCGGCGTAAGCCACATAACTTTGGGCTAGGCTTATAAATGTCTTAGGGCAGATAGCCTAGTATAAACCTATGAACCTATGAACCTATGAGTGAATATCTAGGAGGGCATGAAGGTGAGCTATCTTATTATTGATGCTTTGGATATTAAGATGCCCTATTAGGAGAGAACTATTGAGTTTAGGGTGAGCTGTTTGGATTGTAGGGTTGGTAGGGCCAGGTTTGGCTTATTACTTAAGTTTCTTTGGTTTCCTCAAAAAAACAAGGGTAGCTTATAAGTGCCATGTAAGAGCCTATGATAGTAACAGGTCTGGATTTCCTAAAATTAAATTGTATTCTAAATCTGTTATTATTAACATAATCTTACATTGGCTAACCTCTTCCTATGCCTCAAGCTGGAAACAGATTCAATAAATCCATATAACTTCCAACAGTAGTATTGAAACACAAACATTTCATTAGGAATTAGTAAAATCTGCTGGGTACTATGTGATCACTGTACATATAATAAGAAATGTAATCATTTCACATATGGTATAAATCAATTTTTTTGTACATTTAAAAATATAATAAATAGTAATTACAGTTTTCAACAAACATTCTTCCTTATATTTCTCATAGCTTACATTTATACTCTTTCAATATTTGTAAAATGTCAAATCTCAAGGATGATGATTTAAAAATTTGGTATCACTTTTTAGATAAAAATAAAATGCAATGAATACATTTTTTTCTAGCCAGATGCAATGTCAGGCAAGAAAATTGGTTATGTACAACTATTTGTTGAATGTAAAGTGAGAATATCAATAAATCTAGAAACAGATCCTATACCAAAATTGTTTCAACTTTTTATGTATTGCCACTTGATAAACATTGAACATAAACTGCACATTTCTCCTATATACAAAATCATATGTGATGAATTTTTACCCTTTGATTTAGATTTCTGGGATTACTCTGCAAAGGTTAATAAAGAACCCTTGTGAAATGAAAATAAGAAACAGTTAAAATCTGTGAATAACACCACATTGCCATTATACTGGAAATTATTTACTTTAAAATGTATCCATAGAATGTTTTTTACTCCTCCTAAGATTGCCATTATATCTAAATGTAAAGAAATGAAATGTTGAAGATGTGATGAAACATTGGAGGCTAATTGGGTTCATATGGTCATGGAATGTAGAGTTCATTTACAGTTTTGGAATGATTTTAGACATTTTGTAAAGGCTTTGTGGTCTGATAATTGTCAAATTGCTAATTATTTGATATTATTTAATGCACCTTCTCCAAATGGTATCCCTAAACATCAGATACCTCTTCTCTTATCAATTTTTGGCCATTGCTAGAAAAATAATAATATTCCCCTGGATTCAGAAAGCCGTATTTTCCATGCAAGAACAGTGCAGGAGCTCCTGCATGGAAAATGGCCACTGAACAATCCAGGAAAGTGCCGTTTTCACATGCACAAGTAGCCCTCCACTGTTCCAGCATGGAAAACGAGCAAATATGCAAATCACCTCATTAACTGGTGAAAACCTTGCAAATGAGGTGATTTTGTGATCCAGCAAGCTGCCAGGTCTCCCTGCAACAACAGTGGCAGTGCAGAAATGTATTCAGAAAATAACTGAGTACGTTTCTGCATCTGACAAAATGGAGGCTTGACAGCTCATGTAAAAACATGTATTATGTTTAATACACATACTAGGAAAACAAATCCAAAATGAACACAAACTTGTAAACAGGAAACAAAGGCACAGAAAACAGCGATACTCTATAAAACTCCCATAAAGATTTATTAAAGTAAGCACTTTTGTACAAATTGATATCAGTACTTCATCAGACTTTACTGCAAGGTGAAACTAGGTGCTATTAAATACATCCAAAACTGATCACATGATACTAATTGCATAATTGATTAATGAATAATCAAGGGAAAAAAAAACATCATCAGAAAAAATGCAAAGAATTCATACAAATATTCACAGTAAGCACATTAGATCAACCATATAAGATATTCACAATGGATTATTATAAAAATACAAAGTAACATTATGAGTGATAAAGTGATAAAAAATGACAAAGTGTAATAAAACAGACATCTCTAAGAGGTCTTTTAAAATATCACAGAAAAAATACTGTGAGTTTTTTATCTATTTAGGCTTCTTAGTTTCAAAATGCAGGTTATAGGGCATGCATCATTTATACACGTATAAGTGAAAGCATCAACTTTGAATTGCCATAATAATTCACATCTTTTTAGCCATAATGTTGTACGCCCCCTTCTAATATCGGCCTCAATTTGCTCTATAACCTGAAAGGTAAAACTATGTTTGGGATTCGTGGACACATATTTAGCCAATGCATTCTCTGACTTTTTATTTTTAATCAAATATTGATGTTCATAAATGTGATCTCTTAATCGCCTGTCATTTGTTCTATATAGAAAACTGGGCAGCATTTACATTTAACCAGGTTTAATAATACTTTTGGAATTACAGTTATATCTCCTGTTACAGGGGAAATTTAATATTACTAATCCAAATTTTTAAACCAGTATTTATAAACCTACAGTAAGGGCACGATTTGCACTTCCACATGCCCTTAATCCTGGGTTTAAAAGTCCTTTTATATTCAAAATAAGATTTCAAAATTTGTCCCCTTTTAAAGATAACTATCAGTCTATCAGGTGCTCTATTCCTAAGATTCTCATCACATGTAATTATATTCCAGTTTTTATGTAGGATTTCTTTCAGAAAAAAGGCATCCTTACTAAATGGTGTAATAAAAGTTAAAGAATAATCAACAGAAATATTATCATGAATACGAACCGGGTCAGGTTGAAGAGTGTCTAAATTCATGCTCACCTTATGGGAGTCGTTCAGAATAGCTTTAAAATACCCAGAAGATCTTTTCATTGTGACTTCCGTAATCAAATATTTAACTAAAATCGATGGATATCCCCATTTCAAAAATAAATCCTTAAGGAAGTCAGATTCAACTATGAAATCTGAAAAATTAGACACCATTCTGGCAGCCCTAACCAACTGACCTTTACAACCGATGTTTTCTGGTATTTATGATGAGAACTGGAATAATGAAGTAAAGAGTTAGAATATGTCTCTTTTCTAAAAATAGTAGCAACATACTGCTGTCTGGTTCTATCTTTCCTTAATAAAACATCCAAGTAAGAGATCTTGTCTTTCTGAAAATCACTTGCAAATGCTAGAAAATCAGTTGTGTTGTTCATATAAGATACAAAATTATGAAACAAATCAACTTCGCCTTTAAACATAATAAAAATATCATCAAGATAGCGCATGTAGAAATAAACATATTCAAGAAAGGGGTTGTTATTCAAAACATATTCCCTTTCCCAATAACACATAATGAGATTAGCAAAGCTGGCCCCACATGGGGACCCCATGGCTACATCTTTGGATGGAACATAAAGGTCATCACCAAACAGAAAAACATTATTAGACAAAATAAGGTCTAAAAATTCTTGTACTAGCTATAGCTCATCAATATCAATACCTTTCCTCATCAAAACCTGGCTAGTCCAATCAATCCCAACACCCTGTGGTATTACAGTGTATAAATCCCTAAGGTCAACTGTGGCAAAATTGTAATTATTACTATAAGTTAATTTGTTCACATTTTCCAAAAAGGACCACAAGTCCTTACAAATCTGGACTTCATTGCACAAATACCTCTTTAAAATCTGATCCAGAAATTTCACCATCGGGTAAGTGATGGAATTACGTCCATTCACTATGGGCAGAAGGGGGGGTTCCTAATGCTTTTGTGAATCTTTGGTATACCAAAGATAACAGGGACTTGCAGAGCTGGAACAGTTAAAAAATTAAACAAATCCAAAGAAACCCGGGCATTTGAAAAGGACCTAATCTTCTTATAAGCACAGTTAAGTTCATTTAAGGAAGCATCTGCATAATATGCAGTGTCTAACACATTTTTCATTCTAGTTGTATAAAACTCATCGTTCATTAGGACAATGCCACCACCCAGTTTTGGGTTTGGAAATCCTAAGACCACTATTAATCAAAGTATGCAATAACTTCCATTCTTCATTATTAAAATTGTTACTAATAGAAGTATTACCTCTACATTTAAACACATTCAGATTCCAAAAATCACATTCACAGATCCATTAAAATATAGCTAGGGTGGGATGCACAATTGGGTTAAATGTGCTGCACACTTTAAATTCATTATTTTTAATCACCGCAGCAGTATTATTACTAGAATGAAAAATACATTTAAGTTCAGTTTCCTTATAAATAGTTTAAGATCAATTAATGTCTTAGTTAAAGCGAAGTTCCTGGAAGGAACAAAGGACAGCCCTTTAGCTAGAATATCTGCTAGTTCAATACTCACAGGGAATGAAGTGTAATTAAATAATTTAAAGTCCTTCATGGTATTGAAAATTATAGTAAAGTTATTATTCCTCTCACAATTTAAAATGTCATGGTCTAATAAGTCTCCGTGGTTGGAAAACAAAGTATTTGTTACATCCTGGTTTGTCGGTGATTCGTACAGTTCTTTTTCTTGTTCCACCTGCCATTCAACTGCTGCTCTCCATAAGAGGAAGTTCCCTGAAAATTTGAACTGTTATTCTGTTGGTTATATGGGCCCTTAAATTGGTTGTTGCTTCTGTCATTTCTATTCTGGAGCCTCTCGCTCTGACGAGGGCCGTCAGTATTCAGTTCAGAGCTTGTTTCCCCCATAACAGCCTTAAAATCTGCCTCATTGTTGATGCTCAGCATCGTTGTGTTAGCAGCCAACCCAAACTCAGAATTGCATGCCTGAGGATTAAGCCCGTCCTACTGTTGTGTTAAGGGCAGTTTAGAGTACTCCAAACCCTTACTGTAGTCTAATTCATCCCTGTTCAGCTTCTTGATCTTGGTAGCTCTAATCTTGTTGATTTGCATGTCGATGCTAGAAACAAATCTGTGCATAATCAAACTTGTACCTTTCAAAATCAGCGTCCACCCTAATAAAGTTGTCTAATACACTGATTTCTTTTTCCAGTTCTGATATTTGAATGGTATAATGTTCCTTAAAGAACTTAAGCGATTCAATGCCTTGTCTATTAAACAAACTAATCAAGCTTTTATGGAAGGGCGAATCAGGGAACAGCCCCTTAGGAACAATATTCTGCTCTATACATTTGCAGAATTACACAACCTTCAGTTGCAATTTTTTAATCTTAAAGGACTTATTATCAAGTCTTAAGCCTTGTAAAAATGTCATTAACTGCCCGTACATTGTCTGAATTTGTAGAATTGTCAGTAGTTGTTAACTCAAGACTTTGCGGTGGAAAAAGCCAAATTTTTTATATTATGATCACCAACCAAGGCATTCCTGTAAGAAGGGTGTATAGGCTGTTGGTGTTACAATCACTACTTACTGATCTCAAAGTAGTAGCAGTTCTAATGTTGATCACGTTGGAATTCTCTGCTCCATGATGGTGGTCGACCATAACACAAGCTGCTATGGACAAGCAAGATAAGGAAGGCAAACTCTGATTGCTGGCAGCATCATTATTGGAAGTATTAGGTACCTTATTTGCCACTGAAGCCACTAAATTGCCCACTTTTTTGTTCAACATATTAATTAAACAAGTTAGCCTCCTAATTTCCTGGGTAGTATCTCTGCTCAATGTCTAATCTGGGAACAGGGAGGGCGTACTAAAGCTGAAATCCATTGCCACGTAAGTACAAACTAGGAAAATGAATCTAAAACTAGCAAAAACTTGTAAACAGGAAACAGAGGCATGGAAAACAGCGATACTCTATAAAACTCCCAAAAAGATTTATTAAAGTAAGCACTTTTGTACTTCATCAGACTTTACTGCAAGATGAAACTAGGTGCTATTAAATACATCCAAAACTGAAGTACTGATATCAATTTGTATGAAAGCGCTTACTTTAATAAATCTTTTTGGTAGGTTTATAGAGTATCACTGTTTTCCATGCCTTTGTTTTCTAATTACATGTTTAATATACATGCCGATGGCCAAATATAAGGCCATTGGCATTAAAAACAGATTTTTTTTTTAAATTAAACTTTTTTTTGCCCAATCTCAGCTGTTTTATCTTAGGGAAGTGGTGCACAAATGAGATTGTGCCAAAAATAAAAAAAAATGGGAAAAGTCAATTTTAAGTGAATTTTGCATTTTGCCATTATAGTCAATGCCATGCAGAATGTAAACAATACCAGAGAGGACTGGTTGTCAAGGGGAAAGGGTCTGTTTAAGTACAGTAACTAATGACCTACACATTGGAGTATGCAAATGAGGAGAGTTATACTGAATCACAGATTTCTCCAAAGTGTCAGCTTGTACCTAACCATGTAGGTACAGCAATAGAACAGTACACGTCCAAGAGATGAATGACTTCATAAAAGGGTGTGTCATACTTTCTGTAAGCTCATTGGATCTCTGTGGCCTGTGTTTGCCCTTAGCTAAGCATAGCTAAGTAAGGGTGTGTGTCAGATGTGCATGAGCACTGTGTATATAGCCTAAATAGGTGTGCACTTCGCACACCGGGTTTTAAACAAAAAAAAAAAAAAAAAAAAGAGGAAATGGCAGCAATGTTTACATTTGAGCACTGAGTATGCACGGTGCACCTCGGGGCTTAAATAGGGAGGAAGTCCAAAAGGGAAACAGCAGTAGGAAGGCTATCAAGGAGAACTAGCATAGCTCGCAGGTGAAATGTATCAGAATCAGCCAATTACACAGGCAGCAGCCCAGCACAAGTATAAACTATGCAAACACCTTTCAGTCTTTTTTTTTCCCATAAACTCTACACCACTGGTGTATACAGACAGGGACATTTTTTCTGACAAAACTAACAAAATGTTAGGGGCTGCTGTTGCTCTCATACATCAATATGTCCAGGAGGCTGAGTGTGGTGAGGATGTGAATGCTGACAAACATCCCACAGTGAGGAGGAGGAGAAGAGTGTACAGACCCAGAGTAAACTACCAGGGGCTACATGAGATGGAGGTAGTGGAGCACTATAGGGTGGACAGGGACATTCTACAGCAAATTGTTGAGCTGTACTGACCCTGCCTTACACACAGAACCAACAGAGGGGAACCCATCCCAGTGGATACCAAGGAATGTGTAGGCTTAGGAATACTAGCCACAGGTACCTTCCAAAGACCAACTGGAGATATCATGGGGATCTCACTGACATCAGCATCCAGGTACCTGTTCCTGGATGCCATGTCAGCAAATGTCGGTGAGAACGTATATTTCCTTAACACCCATGAGGCATTGACCAGCAATATGCATATCTTCCACCAAATAGCAGAATACCCTGAGGTAGTGGGTGCTATAGACTGCACGCACATACATATCAAAGCACCACCCGGTGAGTGGGGTAGTGTCTACATAAAACTGCAAGGGCTTCCCCTCCATCAACTGCCAAGTCATGTGCGATGACCAGGGCATTATGCTGAATGTGTGTGCTGGCAGCCCTGGAAGCTATCACAACTCCCACATCTGGCATATGACACAGCTGTACTAGTCATTTCCCAGTGGGGAAATCCCATATGGCCATCTAGAGGGGGATGCTGGCTATACACTAGAGCCATGGCTGATGACACCCCTCAGAAATGCGCACACACCTGAGGAAGAACTCCATAATGATGCACACGCACAAACCAGACTCCTAATAGAGCATGTGTTTGGGATGCTGAAGTCATGGTTCTGCTGCCTGGACATATCCAGTGGAGCCTTGCAGTACTCTCCAGCTACATGTACACAAATGTCCATAGTATGTGCCATGCTACACAATATGATCCTGCGGAAACAGCCGCAGCAGGAACAGCATGGGGCAGGGCCACACAGCCTCCTCCACCATTGCCAAGGCTCAGAGGAGGAACATCCTGAACCTGCCCCTGTAGGCAGTAGGAGGCATGCCCAATATGCCCAGGCCTTGACAAAGAGGCTATGCATAGCACATACACTGACATGATAGAGACCCAGGGAATGACACCTCCCCCCAACTCATGCATATAGTAAAAGGGATACCAAACATGACACTACCTGTGCTTCACCATGTATAGGTAGTGTACTTTGTGCATCCAACATAGTCATCCCTCCAGCATCATCCTCAGTACTGGCCCAGACACAAGGTAAGTCACCTTAACTATCATTTACTGAATAGAGTAGTATGTTCTGATAGTTGTATGTATGGTATGGACACGAGCATGCAAGGGAATCGGGTGGTTGAATGGGATGGCACCAGATAATGGGCACTTATATGGGCAGCATGAAATCCATAACAAATACCAGTGTCAACATATTAAGCAGTACTAGACAAGGTGACAAATCTCACCGCAGTACATTGGTGGCTGAAAAGACTGTGTGTGTCCATAGGACACACTCATGCATGTCAGAGAGGCTCACGTACCCACCACCAGCCTCAGCTAGCAGGACAGGTGTAGAAGACAATAAAGAAAGACTGGACTAAGGCCTCAAATTGATGGCAATGGTGAACAGCCCACCCCCATCCAGACCTACATAGACAGACTACAACAGGTCTGGCAGTTGTATGTTAGTTCTGAAGGGTAAGAAGTCTGATACTGAAATGTAGGTCAATAAAACATAAGATCTGTGCTCTACTTATATGCCTCCACTCTGCATGATAGGTCAGAATAGAATATGAAATGGAAGACAACAGAGTACCTGAAATACCAGTACAGTCCTAGCAAATGTGTAAAGTTGTCAGGTGTGCCCCCACACAATCCTATGTAGAAATGCATTAACATGTAAGTGTAAGGAGTAATATTAGTGGAGCACAGATTACCCTAGCTGGCCCAATCTACAGGATAGATTGTTACATGTGTACAATATGCAGGGGTCTGTGTGTTAGGTTGCTGTGTGTTCAATATTGTCTGGAAGGGGTCAGCATGTAGGCATGACGGGTTGTGTCTTGGTGGCCTATGGGCAGTTCTGTGGTTGACAGGGCCATGTTCTGACAATTGCAGTGCCAACCACAATGCTTCTCAGCAATACCCATGTCAGCAGTCATCCATACTTACTGTGCAGATGTCATAATCTGTCACCATCTGAAAGATGGATATGCCATGAATGTGGGCACATACATACACACAGTACACAGGTGGAAGTACCCTAGACAGAGTGCATAAAATGTAACTGTCAACTTCACACAAATTTGGAATTGTACATACAGGTTAGCAGTACATTAGTTATTTGTGTAGTATGAATACTGATGTAGTCTGGACAATCACTGGCAGTCCACAAAAGGCACAGTTATGAAGTAATGAGAGACTGCCTATGTCCCCACACAAGGCAGCATAAGGGGAATGTCCCGGGTATATCTGTGAGTCAGCTGCAAGTAGCTTCCATACCACACATGTACTCATCTCACCCCACTATCAGATACAGGTTTATCACAGATCATATCCTTGCTTTTGGGAATGACTATAGTATGACCCCACATCTGTATAGGGATACCCACAGAATGCAGCATGCTGAAGAGGTGTCCTATGCAGATGTGTCCCTAGCTGTAAGCAGCACCCTGCCTGCATCCAGAGCAGTGGATCAATATGGACAGGAATTATTGCCATTAACACTTCGCACACTTACACTGTCACCCCAGGGGAATCCACTGGCTCGCAGCCTGGGAATGAAGGTGTGACAGAATGCACTGGCCTGCTACAGATAGCCTGCATCACTAGCAAATGGCCTACAGTCCTCTGTCAAAGGCCTGTGCCTCACCCATAGTGCCAGTGTATGGTATCTCATGGGGTCCTAACTAACAACCTAACACAGTCAACAGAACACAAATGCAGGGCCATGTTGACAAATCCCAGTACCATGCCCCCCATGTCCTACTGCATAAACTGTGGACCAATCCATAAATACTGGTGCTATGAAGAGCCAACTTTAGGGATACTTCTCAGATATCACTCTCATAATATAAGGAAGAGGATAGAATAACAGAGGGGGGGGGTGTAGAAGCATGGACGTCATGGAGTGTGTGAAGTCTGAAACTCTGATGTGTGCCCATACTACCCCTGCCTGCAAACCCAGGAATGGGTGGCTACAAACCTGCTCGTAAAGCACAATGTGAAGGGGGATTGACCAGATATATGTGTCCTGCCTCTGGGTAACCAGGGTGAATCTGTACAGCTGAGTGGTATGGCCACAGCAGGATATGGGCACTCTGTTAAGTCAATATATGTACAAGAAGGGGATCCTCAGCCACCATACTACCAAGGTGCCAGACGATTTACCCAGACCCATCAGCAAGTGTCTGTAGCTGGCCCTCCAGAATGGCAGGAGTGTGCAAGAATGTGCAGGCTGCGGACCACAATACTGGACTCAGCTTCATTCATCTCATATTTCCCAGTAAATAACTGTGAGGAAATCTTATCTGTCAGTAGTTGATGGCATAATACATCAAAGTATAAAACAGTACATATGTCTGAATATCTCTGCTAACACCAACCATGTAACACAAGTAGCACAGACACCTATAGTTACAGTATCCCCCTATCTTCCACCCATTGTGACTCCATATTGTCAACCTATCTATAGATATCCTGCAGAAACAGGTTACTAGCTGTAGGTGTAGAACACAAAACCCTGGACTGGAGTATAACCCTTCCTGGAATGGATTCACACACTTAATACAGAAAGTCATACTTGGCATGCTTCTACATTTAGAGAAATGAAGCCCATGTCTGACAACACAGTGGACTGTACATATCTGTCATTTACAGCTGTCTGTGCACATACACCAAATTGCACACCAATTATGCTTCACACACACATTGGATATGAATAATCACACATATCTAAGGCCAACAGACTATAATATGTCAAACATACACACACAGAGATGCGGGGAAGAGAGAGACAGACAGTGACAGAGAGAATTCCATTATGAGGCCTGTCCCACCGTCTACAGATCCAATTGGCCTATATCACATGATGTGCTAATGTCAATCACTGTAGACATTCCTTTTGGTAGCCCTCAGCCCTATAGTGTCTGTTGTGCTTGTGATAACTGTGTAACATGATAGTAAAATAGGTATTCATGTAGCATTTGCAAACACAGTCCTGTCAAATGTAAAGTTGTTTTTGAGTGAATGTATATATGTGTGTGTGTGTGTGTGTGTGTTTGCGTGCATGTGTGTGTGTGTGTGTGTGTGTGTGTGTGTGTGTGTGTGTGTGTGTGTGTGTGTGTGTGTGTGTGTGTGTGTGTGTGTGTGTGTGTGTGTGTGTGTGTTTCCAGAGGAATGATTTATGGCCCATTCAGACACACTGCACTTCCCATTCTCCATGTTAGCACTCCTGCTGATATCAGTCACCTTGAAATAACCCTTTGGGGAAGTCTCTGCTCTATAAGCTTGTGATAACTACATACTACTGTACTGTAATAAACTAGTTTGGTAGGAGTTCTAATCTCAGACATGGCAGGTGTTAAACTGCTTGTGTGTGTTTGGAGAAGAATGATTTTGAGGCCATTCACACTCACTGCACCTCCCATTGCCCTACTTTAACACTCCTGCGGATGTCAGTCACCTTGAAATAACCCATTGGAAAAATCTCAGCCTATAAGCTCTGTGGCACATGCAGGAACTATGTAATACTATAGTATAGTCATCTAGTTAGGTAGGAGTTCTAATCCTGGTCCTATCAACTGTGAACATGTATGTGTTCATGTGTGACAGTGTGTGTCTTTATTGATACCTGATTTTGTGGGCATTAACACTTACTACACTTCCCTTACCTCTCCTGTGGCTGATGTGACTCACCTTCAAGGACACCTTTGGACAACACTCAAGCGCATAAACTCTGTGGCACTGGTGATAACTGGGTGATACTATAGTTTAGTAAAGTAGCTAGGTAGGAGTTCTAATCCTGCTCCTGGCAACTGGAAAATGTGCATAATGGTGTGTGTCTTTGTTGACACTTGATTATGTGGACATTCACACATACTACACTTCCCTTACCCCTCCTTTAGCACTACATCTGATATCACTCACCTTCAAAGATACCTTTGGACAATGCTCTAACATATACGCTCCATGGTGCTTGTGATAACTGTGTAATGCCGTAGTATAGCAAACTAGTTAGGTAGGACTTCTACTCCTTGTCCTGGCAACTGTGAAAATGTGGGTGAGTGTGTGTGTGTGTGTGTGTGTGTGTGTGTGTGTGTGTGTGTGTGTGTGTGTGTGTGTGTGTGTGTGTGTGTGTGTGTGTGTGTGTCTTGACACCTCATTTTGTGGACATTCACACTTACTACAGTTCCCATATCCTTCCTGTAGCACTGCTGCTGATGTCACTCACCTTCAAAGATACCTTTGGACATCTCTCCAACATATAAGCTCCATGGCACTTGCAATAACTGCGTAATACCATAGTGTAGTAAACTAGTTAGGTAGGAGTTCTGATCCATTTCCTGGCAACTGTGAAAATGTGTGTGTTTTTGTGTGTGTCTTTGTTGACACATGATTTTGTGGACATTCACACTGACTACACTTCCTTACCCCTACTTTAACACTGTTGCTGATGTCACTCACCTTTAAAGATACCTTTGGGCAATTCTCCAACATATAAGCTCCATGGCACTCACTATAACTCCGTAATACCCTACTATAGCAAACTAGTTAGGTAGGAGTTCTAATCCTGGTCCTGGCAACTGTGAAAATGTGTGTGTGTCTTTGTTGATGCCTGATTTTGTGGACATTCACACTTACTATACTTCTCTTACCCCTCCTTTAGCACTGCTACTGATGTCGTTCACCTTCAAAGATACCTTTGGACATTTCTCCAACATATAAGCTCCGTGGCACATGTGATAAATGCGTGACACTGTAGTAGCAATACATACCTAGGTAGGGGTTCAAAACTCAGTACTGGCAAGTGTGTGTATGTATCTCATCCGTATCCTGTGTGGGTGGTGGTGTGTTTGTGTAATAACAGAATCCATTGCATGGCAGGTTTTGCCACAGTTTCATACTGAAGACCCATATGTCCCAATGTCACATTACAAGGCCAACAGTTGTCAAACACTATAGAGGTTGTTGTAGACCATCCACAGCCATAAATGTATATATAGGCAACCCTTATAATACCCAGAGACCTCTCTCCACCCATGGATCATACAGAAACATGCTTGGCTCTTTCTCTCTTCCTTTCTTTCTTTCTTTCTTTCTTTCTTTCTTTCTTTCTTTCTTTCTTTCTTTCTTTCTTTCCTTCTTTCTTTCTTTCTTTCTTTCTTTCTTTCTTTCTTTCTGTCTCTCTCTCTCTCTCTCCCCCTCTCTGGTAGATGTGGAAAAGTGCATCTGTTTTGCATAGGTAGCAGCTTGACTTTGGTAGGTAATGCTCATGATCAGCTGATGGCTTGTGCACAAATTGGAGTCCCTCACTTGCTAATTGCATGTGGAACAGCTGTGATATCGTTCCTATAGCCAATTGCTTGGAAACACACTCCTATAACTAAGCACTGCAAGTGGGTGTAGGCCATTTTCCTTCACTGTGAGCAGGACTTCATGTGGGTGTTTAACAAACAGCATTACAGAGGGTGGTTGGAATTATTTATTTATTTATTTATTTATTTATTTATTATCATTTGTTAACCAGGTTTGTCCAACTGAGCAAAGGCCCATTTTCAGTGGAGACCCGAGGAGGAAAGCTCCAGTTGCAATTACAGTCAGTAGAGAAAAAATTTACATTGCAGTAGTCATAGAACAAAACATTTATACAACAAAGTGAATATTAAGTGAGTTTACAGTGATTATAGAGGTTTATAAGTGAAGTAACAAACAAGGATAATCTTGGTGAAGTAATTGTTTACAAGAAGTGGGTGTTGATTTGTAGTAGTAATGGTACTACTAAGTGGAAAGCGAATAGAGTAATCCAAGTTTATTGAAAATAAAAATAAAAGTTTCAACAAATGCACATACAAATGCTACTGCAATGTAGAAAAGTGAAGACATAATGAGAGAAAAAAAATAGTTTGAGGGGGAGGGTATATGGAATCAGTATGGAGCTAGAAAAGGATAGGACCAGGTGTTTAGTAGATAGTGTTTGAGTTCCTTTTTGAATTGGGCCTTAAGTTGAATACTCCTTATATTAAGAGGGAGAGAGTTCTAGGAATGAGCAACTGAATATTTATAAAGTGACTTCCCGATATTTTTTGCAGGTTTGTAGATATTCAGAAGATGTTTGTCAGATGTACGAATTTGATGTCGGGGTTACAATGTGTTACAATACTGGAGATAGAAGGACAAGAAGTGGGGATGTAAATACTAGAATGTGTTATATGAAGTTGTGTAAGGAGCACTTGTTAAGGGAATTCAGGCCATTGCAGATATTTAACTGCAAGGCAGTGGTGGGTTTTATAGGGAAGATTGGATGCAAATTTTGCTATTTTGTTGTAGGTTTGCTCTAATTTGCTGAGCAGAGTTGACTGTAGTTTGGTAAGGACTGGAGAAGGATATAGGAGACAGGGTAAGAGCAGAGATGTGGCTAGGGAGGATTTAGAGGATAGAGAGAAAGAAATTTATGATCGTGGTACAGGAGGCTACGTTTTTGATATTTTTATTTTATGCACTGATTGATATGGATATTGAATTTTAGTTCATCATCTATGGTGACGCCAAGTAGTTTAGTATGTGGTTCAGGTCTGATGATAACTCTTACAACAAACAATGTGGAGACAGGCCAACAATCTGGAGGGGGATGTTCAAGACATGGGGACAGAATGTAAGTATTGCTGTTCTACATTTGAAGTAATGTTGGTTTAACAGGGTTTGTGTGGATATGGCTGTTCTGCATGATTTAAAGTCTGGGATGATAGTGTTATATGGTTGAGAAAACTCTCACCTGTAGGGCTATCTGCAGGTTGGCCAGAGTTTGGAGTCTTAGATTTGGTTTGTTACTCACTCATTTTCTCTCTTTATAAATGCAGTAGCATACTCTGATGATTGTAGCCAGTAAATAGTAACGGATCTAAAAAAATCCCTGTTCCAAAAAAAATGTAAAACATTACATAATGTGGGGAGCTTTGCCCCCCCACCAACCCCCACATCCCCC
Organism: Protopterus annectens; assembly: GCF_019279795.1. Taxonomy (NCBI): domain Eukaryota; kingdom Metazoa; phylum Chordata; order Ceratodontiformes; family Protopteridae; genus Protopterus; species Protopterus annectens. Next base: position 178,695,430 of record NC_056750.1, on the reverse strand, counting down.
TACTTAAATATGCCAACTCCAAGATTGCACTACAGTGCTGAAAATGGCAAAGTAGTGAAAGCAGCCAAGCAAATTCTTTCCCACGGAAAAAATTCGCTTGAAAAGCTGCTTTGCTATTTTGCCTTTTTGCGCTTTTCAGTTCGATGAAGACACATTTGACAAACTGTATCTGCAACAGCATAATAGGGAACCAATAGTAACATCCATGTGTGTTACTGACTTCATATTGCTCAGAAGAGATATGTCACAACAAACCCTGTTAAACCAGCAATGTTCTTAGTTTATAACTGCAATATGTCAATATTGGTCCTATGTTTGTGCCTCTTTCCCCCAAGTCTGTCACCCTTTGTTCATATGTCATGCAATAAGAGGTGGATATATACATTATATCATTATTTACTGACATAATTCCTGATATCAAGCCAGTGATATATCAGACTGCCAGACATGTAATGTATAGGAGGCCTAATATTTGAGGACAAAACCTGGACATTCTGTTGTAGTCTGTACAGTAGTGAGGTCTGTGTAGTTATGGTTATTGTTGACAGAGTGCCTGTATTATGTAGCAGTATATTGTGAATATGTTCTTTGGCCTGTGTACAGACTGGGGTAGATGTCAATGTTCTTGGTCCTGTTCTATCTGATGTTGCATGCTGCTCCAGTTTCTGATACCCTATCAGCCTATATATTTGTAAGACCAGACTGAGACGTGTCCAATGCCACAGTCAGGCATCAGATTACTCTGTGAATTAGGCCAGTATATGTAGGGTTAGTGTGTGAATGGCAAACATGATGATGGCTTTTGTTCATACAGTCCATATACTGTACTATTATTCAGGCTTATCATAATGTGACTGTGACTGTGTTTAGATTGGTTGTGGGTATGCACTTTCACACTGGTGTCTGTTACTCCATGCTGTTATATGCCTGAAGTACCTGCTATATTTGCAATTACATGTGTATTCCCCAGAGGTAAATTGGGTTAGTGTTGTGGCAATCTGCCTGTAATAAAGACAGTGCTTGGTGACATGCCTAGCAGCTCAGTGTATTTACCCTAGCATGAAGTTATGTCCAGATATTTGTCAGATGTACTGCTGTCTGGCCACCATACATGTTGTGTATTTCTGATAAAGCAGTGGGCTGCTGTGAAGATGTATGTCACTAACTAGTTGGAAGTATGTGTGCTTGAGACCTCTGCTCTTCCAGTTAATATGTGTTAGGACAGACAGGAGGGTGTGAATGCATCAACTGTGTGAGCTTATCTACTCCAGTATTTGTGATATATTCCCATTTTCATGGCTTTACACATCCCCTTTGTCAGGCTTGTTCCACATTTCTTTAACTAAGAAGTTCTGTGTATACCTCCCGCCTGACCAGATTGTTTCAGACTGTCCATGTTTATTGCTCATATTTCTTTTGTATTCCATAGGATCATTACTGTGATTTGTGTGGTACTTCACTATGAGGATTTTATGATGTCTGTCAGTAACTGATGGCTTACATGTCAGTTTCAGAAGAACCTTCCTTCACGACATGTATGTTGACATAACCCCTTTCACTGTAGCAACATTCTACATTTATAACTGCAAAATGTACATTACGTTCCCTTGCACTAAAAGGCTGACAGTTATGGTGCAGAGGTATGACTCCACTACATGTCATGGACATACGTTATATATGCATAGATATCTTAATATATATATATATATATATATATATATATATATATATATATATAAATATATATATATATATATATATATATATATAGAGAGAGAGAGAGAGATATGTATGTATATGGGGTTCCATTAGAAATTGCGAGCATTCAAAAGTTCAAGCCTCATATGGTCACACCATATGAGCGAACGTTTGAAAGCTCACAAGTAGGGAATATTTCCTTTTACTTCAATGTAGTGCAATCTCAGAGTTGGTATATTTAAGTAGCAGGTGGTGTGGGAGGTGCAAGGGTCATGCCCCCTGCCCGGAGTGTTCAGGTACATTTTTTTTTTTTATTATTTGTTAGAAGTTTGAAAACTTCGCTCATATGGTGTTGATCATAAGAGAGTCAAAGTTTTAAACCTTCGAGCATATAATATAGACCTGTGTGTATGTACATATATATATATATATATATATATATATATATATATATATATATATATACATGCATGCATATGTAGATATATATATATATATATATATATATATATATATATATATATATATATATATATATATATATATCCTTTGATGTGTAAATGTGAGTGTTGAATATACCTTTTCAGATGTACCCCACCATATTATTCTGATATGTGTATATTTACATATGAAAACATGACTGATTTAAAACTGTTCACTTACAAGTACTAAACAATTGTAGTAGTCAAAGCAGTTATTCACTACTATACAGTATGTGTACTGAATGAGATATTTGAAAAAGCAACATACACCCTCACATCTCAGATGGCTTAGTGGTTAAGTGCTGTGACTATAGTGTACAGGGTCCTGGTTTCATGACCTGCATGGGCTACTCATTTTGTTTCTGAGCAGAACAAGGACTGATGGAGACAGGGTGATTAAGGCACTTTAAAGTGGCTTTAAGTGGGTTTGCATGAAGCTAATCTCTGCTAACATAAGGTAAAATGAATATGCGCTTACAGGGTGTTGGCTTCACTTACCAGTGCACAAAGCCACTTAGCATTTACATTTAAGCAATGCTTACACCTGATATGCATAGCCCAGCCCTGGTAACCAGTGATCACATTCCAGTCTGATCAAATAGCAGGGTAATGACTTCTTTAATAACTGTATTTAATTTGATTTACATAACATGCTTCTATGTGCTGTCTTTACAGTAGAAAGGGGTGTGATTAAACTGTATCAGACACCTGAGTATACATGGGTAGTACAACAATCCTTTCTCTGTGTATGTGTTTCATACTTGGGTAGTATTCCAGGTTATATGCAGTCACACTGTAGACTACCATGTTTTTATGGACTTGTCATTGAGGACTGCTGTAATGTAGTAATGGCATACCTATCAGTCTCAGATGTCTATCTATCAAAACATTCATCCTAATGCATAACCTGTTACCTAGCTACTTTCTGGGGTCTATATTACATTCTCAAAAGCCGACAATGTTGAATCAGACATTGTCGACACGAGAATAGTGAAACAGCAGAACATCGAACAAGTAAACAGAAATCTCCATAAGGGGAGAGTTCTGTTTACTTCAATGTAGTGCGGTCTCAGAGTTGATATATTTAAGTAGCGGGGGTGTGGGGGTGCAGTGGGGCTTGTCCCCTCCTGCCTACACTGTTTAGTTTTTTTTGTTGTTGTTTTTATTTTTTTTTTGTGTGAACATTCGATGTTTTAACAATTCGATCACTAAAGGTCGACCTTTAGTGATTCGAACTGTTAAATATTCGATGTTCTAATATAGACCCACTCTCTGTCTGTTCTCTGTACAGATGTGCAGATGTCAGGTATTCATCTTGGCTGCTTACAGGTAATCTCTGATTGACTGACACTGACATGTCTGCCAGGCTGTGTTATGAATGCCACAACTAGGAAACCCCAGTCTGTATGCACCACATACAATGGATACCTCAACCAGACTACCACAGTCAACAGAACATGTTTGGGTACAGGTCTCCAACCCAGACACTGACCATGTTATGCAATATGTGTTGCATACATGTCAATTGGAGCACCTTACTAGTCCTCTTCAAGAGAAAACCAGATGAGTGGATGTTGAATATAACTGTCTCCCAGGGGATCACTCAAGTGGCTTCAGTTGATAGATAGCCTGTTGACAAATATCAAGTGCCAGGATACCAGTGTACACACATGCCCTACTCTTCTCATCTCTCCATGGACATTAGCCTGGTACACACCTAGGAACACCTGCACCTATGGACCTCAGTACTGACAAATGTGTTTGCTTGCATTACTGGGTATAACAGTGTTTGTGTGTTCTACAAATGAGTAGATAGGAATGGGTTACCCTCTGAGTCCTGAAAAATTTGAGTATGTGTGTGCAATTGTGTGTGAGTGTGCATATTTGTAGGAGACAGCATTCTGAGGCCGCATCTTCCAAATACATTTAACCTTGCAATACATTATAAGGGATGGTGATGTTGCTGACATTAGGAGAGTCATGACAAAACTCTCACCCTACTATCACTGTGGCATGTGCAATAAATGCATATCCCTGTAGTAGCAATAATTAGATAGACAAGGGTTTGTATTGCAGTCTTGGTCAATGTGTGATTGTGGGTATGTCAGAACATTATCATGGGTTTCAGTGAGTACAATATCCAATGTGGGGTGGAGGTGCTGGGTATACTGTCTTTACACCATGGTACCCCCAGTATGTATTTGTGTATTGCTGCTGTCCAAAAAGGGTGTTTACTCTAGCTGGGTGTACAGGTTGGGTACTGCTGATTCCATTTGACTACAGTGTACACTCCCTTGTTACAATGCCTGTTATTTGTGAGATTGAAACATGACAGCACAAATGCTTATTTCAACACAATCTCCACCTGTAATGTGACCTATAGCCTGCTCATTCCAACTGAAAACATAACAATCTGTTCTGAGAAAACATATGGGAAATAATACTTATTAAAGTAATAATGTGTGTGCACACCCTTAAAATGATATGCTGTATAAATACCTACTGAGATGATTACAGCATCCATTTGTCTTGGTTTGTACTCTTAACATCATGAGACATCTCCACTTGGCAATGGTTGCTCACATTCCTTTAAACAGATTTGTTTCTTTTTCAATAGAATTGTACAGGTTATGAGTTACATTTGAGGTGAGAAACATTTTGAAATTATGTTCTATGGTCTCATTGGCATATAGCACACAAACCAGGCATTCCAACAGGGGTGTGTACACTTTGGATATCCAGTGAATATGGGTTTTGATATAGCTGTTAGTGGTAGGCATGGGCAGTGGCTCATAACACGGTTGTGCACTTCTCTGATTACTACCTCACAATTATGCATACTGTAGTAACCATATCAGTGTCATGGCAATGCAACAATCAGGAAAACATGTGACCCTGTGCAGTCAAGAGGTCAGTGTATAGAGAACCCTGTTATATGCCATTGTAAGACATTTTATGGGGGAAGAGTATTAAATGTTTTTAACCTAGGCTGTTAGAACTTGTGATATTACTAATAAGACACACTAAGGTATATGGCTGTACATTTTCATACATTTCAACATGGGGACAGTGGTGGGTTAGAGCTTACAGTGTTGCACACAGTTCTGTTTGTCAGTGTGTGGTACATTTTGAAGTAAAGCATTATGTAAAGGATCCATTTACATTGTACCATATGATACGATTCCCCCTTGGGAATGATTGTGGGTCAGTATTTCATAAGGAACTTATTGCTTGTTTTGATAAATGAAGATTCAATATTATGAGGGCTATTATAAAGAGAAATGAAAGTGAAATGACTAATTTTATGGAACTTATTGAGCGTACCAACAATGCTATTGTTAATGATTTGTTATATACTGTGGAGAATGAAATGCAAAATACTTGGACATTTTAGCTAGTATTGATGTGAAATGTAAGGAAGTGCACAACAGGAAACTGAATAAAATAAATAGGGATGTTAGGGAATATCATGATAATATCCATTACCCCAAACCTAAAAGTTTAAGAATATACATATTATCAGGACAATGGAGATGGGGTAAGGCAAGATGAAGTTATTTATGATGAAAATGGAGAGAGAGAGCTCCATACAATTTAATGGGTTATTTGGATTTTCTGACACTTCGGAGATCAGAGAGATTGAAAAACAAGGGGCCTATCAATTACAGGAACAATGTATGGTAAGGACAACACAGGGACTACCAGAGGTAGTAGTTAATAGTGACATTGTTTGTATTGGCCCAAAATATGTATACATAGATTTTAATATTTTTAATTACAGTGATGTAAAGGTAGAAAAAGCACATTCTGGGCTTTTTTTCAAAAGGTTTCACCTTTGTACCTAGAAGGAAGATGGATATACCGAATTTATTGGTAAATTTAAAATTATTCATTAGAAAAAAGAACCTTGAACTTTTTTCCAGGGCCAGAACAGACAAACTAACTTAGATGCACAGTTAACTAAGGGTAACACTTTCAACCCCCCATTGCACCCTCAACTAAAGAATTTTGAAGTAATGGTCAAAAAAGAACTTAGAGAAGCCCTCAATAAAAACAGAGTGACACCTAATTTAAAATGTGAAGTCAGAAACATTTTGGAAGCATGCATGAAAAACAGAAACCTAAGAATCATGAAGCCTGACAAGGGAGGGGGTGAGTTTTATGGACAAAATACTATATGAAGGACAAATGTTGGATATTTTAAGTGTTGATAATAAATATAGTAGAATTTCTTTAAATGAAGTGCATATTGCCTACAAGAGGATATATGTGTGCTTGAAAGATTTAGTTTTTGAAGGTCTTATAGACAGTGACATTTTTTTCATTTCTTCATGTAGACAAACCTTGGGTCCCTTCCATTTTTGGGATTCCAAAGATCCACAAAGATGTCCATAATCCCCCCTCAGGCCAATAGTTTCTGCTGAAGGTTCAGTTACAGCTCCACTAGCTAATTATATTGATTCAAAATTAAAGAAATTATCATTGGATGCGACTAATGTTATTAAGGAATCCTGGGATTTGCTATCCAAAATTAATAATGACATATTCTGAGGACTTAATATTTATAACTATTGATGTTATGGAACTATTTACTTCCTTTCCTCGCAATACTGGCATGGAATGGTTAGAAGAGGTTTTATTTGACAACAGGAATATTTCACCTAATGATTCTTGTACATGCTTAATTCTTATGGATTTGGTTTTGAAGAATAATTTCATTTATTTTGAAGGTGAATATTTTAGACAGTTGAGAGGGGTAGCCATGGGGTCACATTGTGCAACAACATAAGCAAACATAATTTTATCATGTTGGGAAAATAAGTTTGTTTTTTATTGTGAATACACACAATATTAAAAGTTTTATGCCCATTTTCTGGATGATATTTGCCTTTTCTGGATTGGTTCAGAGGTGAAGTTTTAAGAGTTTTTAGACCATTTAACTAATAGCACATAATATGAAATAACTTATAATGAAATTAATTATTTAGATGTTAAGATCTCTAAGGCTGGGGGACAATTTAAATCTAACATATACAGAAAAGACACTTTTTCAGATTCGTACCTACATTATTGTAGTGCGCATCCCTTTTACCAAAAAAAAGAGTATGGTGAAGGGACAATTTGTACGTCTTAGCAAGATGATTTCTGATAGTGAAGATTTTAAAAAAGAATGCATATACTTGATGAAAATTTTAAAGCTAGGGGGTAACCATATTGTCTTTTAGATGAGATACTTCATGAAGTTATGCAGGTCAGGAATACAAGGTTTGCCTCTCTCTTGGGAAAAGGTGTTGTAGATACTGGCCTGAAAAACAATGATGGAGATATGACCTACAACAAGGCTTTGATAATTACATACGGTGGAGAGGCTAAACTTGTTAAGGATATCATACAGGATGGATGGAAAAAGTTTGCCAGTATTTATGATTTGAATAATATACTTGAGAACCTCTTTAAATGTATTTATAAAAGTGGTCAGAATATAAAGTCCATCTTGGAAGGTGGTGCATTTAGGTAC
>NC_056750.1:178662732-178682732 GCF_019279795.1 Protopterus annectens | reverse complement strand
CCATGCCCACCTGTGAGGAAAAGACAAGATATGTACATTACTAACATCATTATCTGGTTTGCTATCATACACACACACACACACACACACACACACACACACACACACACACACACACACACACACATACACACACAAACACACGCATTCACACACACAAGGTGTCCCACAGGCATTACACAGGTGTCACATTAGGCAGAAGGTGAAAGTCATGACACACACTCAGACCACAACAGACACACTCTAGACAGGCCATCAACATCATGCAGTGCATACTTTTCAATTTAGCTTTACTACTACTTAACACCACGGGGATGTGTGAGTATCTTTAATAGGTGTTGAGCTTTCACCTAGAACATACTACACCCATGTAGACACCAGTGCTGCTCACCTGTACAGCACTGTGGCAAAACCTAGGGAACATAACTACAAACTGTACAGAATGTTCACAACTATTTCGATATGTGGGTCATTCTCCCTGTCTCTGCACATACCTCCTATATTGGTCTGGTACATTACTGGTTTGGCCAGTGGATTGCTGACCCTACTTTTAACATCATACTGTGATTTCTATTTTTCATAACCTGCAATACATGTATGTGAAAACAATGGCATTTCCTCAAACAACTTCACAAACTGACAGTGGATATAGTAAGTGTACACACCCCTGTTAACATGCAAGGGTTTTGTGACATATCACATGAGACCACAATAATATTGCCATAAGATTTCTACCACTTTGTATGACATGTAACCTGTGCATTCTGAATGAGAAACATACACATCAGGTAGGGGTGGCACATTGTACATGCTAGTATTACAATAGCTGGCTTGCAGAAGGTGCACACCCATAAACCAATACTTTGGTAAAGCACCTGCTGCTCTCAGTACAGCATTCAGTCATCTTGGGGTGGTGCTTCTCAGCATGGCACATTAGAACATGGCAATGTTTGCAAACTCTCCCTTACCAAACACCTCCAAATCTGTCCAATTGCAAGGCCATCATCTGTGCACAGCACTTGTCAGGTCAACACACAGACTCTGTTTCATATGTAGGTATGGCTTCAGGGTTGGCCACAGCAGACTGTTGATTGTGTTCTTGTGAAGCGATCCTTTTGTTCTTTTGGATGTATGGTGTGGTGCATTCTTGTGTGCAATGTTAGGATACCTCCCCATCCACAGCTAAGTGGCAGACACCAGACAGATCATAGCCACAAGGAACTGGTGTTTGGAAGTGGTCATAATACAATCTGAATTGGCTTCAGCCCCAGTTCAAGCTGGTGGACATCAAACCCAAAGCAGGACACTGCCATCACCCTGGTTCACTGTGTGGGCAGTGCTGTTCTGCTGTTGTGCAGTGCTGTTACTGTGCCAAACTAACATGACCAAACTATACACAAAGAGAGTTCATTCCTAGTCTCATAACACCTTTACACATTTCCACACATGCATTTTGAAAAGTTGATGTATTGCTGTTCAGATGTTACCCAGAACTGGCTGTTGTGTGTTGTGAGGAATAGCTGCCATCCTCAAAACACACCCTATACCCAAGACATATGGAGTCCATGGAAGCTTGCTGTCACATGTAGTACACACACAGTACTTGCCAAAGATGTCTGATACCCCTTCACCATTGCTGTATGTCTCCTGGCAGCCTCCCTTGACATTTCTGGGATGATTTTCCCAACATATGTGTAGGGATATCCACTTCTTCATACTGTCACTGTTGCACCATCTCTTGTACACCTTTTGATGACTATCTACACTGTGTTCCATGGCATATGCGATGCTGTGTGTATGTGTCCATAGCATTCAATCCCTTTGCAGCATGTTAGGTTGTATGAGAACCATGGCTTTTGCTGTAGCAGGCAATTGTGGGTCTGTGTTGGGATAATCCTGGTATGTGAGCTGACTGTTATATGGAGGTACTCCAGGAGTCCATGATTGATGGCAAGTGTGTACCCAATATGATCAACTGCTGTGGTTGTATCACACGCTGATATACCCAGTATGAGCTTCCTCCTGTCCACACATATGCATCTAACTTCTTGGACTGTTTCCACTCCACATACATGTTCCCCTAACAGAGTTGTATGTTTCACATTTGCATTGTACAGATTATAGGTCACATGACAGGTTGCATGGCTTTGGTCTTGTGTATTGTGCTCACATTGTCATATCTCACACATACCTTGCATTGTGACATATGTGTACACCTTTAATATGCACTATCTCACAGTACTGTATACAACATGTCCCAACTATTGGCACTCTATCCCCACATTTTAGCAATCATTAGCCAGATGTCCTGCAATAACAGGTTTGTGAGTTATGCTACTGATATGTGACATCTCATGCAAATAGGCCCCTGTGATATCATGCAGTGAACCCTGTCACAGGTGATCTTGCAGATACATGCAATTTGCTGACTATAACAGTTCAGTGCATGACCACATGCATGACCTTAAAATGCCTGGGGTACTGGTATGCCACAACAGAAAGATCTCATACTTACCAACCTCAGGCTGCTGTGCCTCATGTTGACAAGAGGTACCTAGGTAATGTGAGGGAGAGGTACTGTCAGCAGCTTCACACTAGCCATCAGTACAGGAGCAATGCTACATGTATGCACAGGTACAGTCTACACTATGATATTACACTATTTACTATTCTTTGCCTGAAATGGGCACATGTATGTATTACTAAACCCCATCCAGTGCTCTATTTTGCAATGGCTTCTGGATCTAAAGACTGTTACTACACAGTTGAAATGTAACCTCAGTACACTGATGTGAACCTTTTCCTTACCTGGATGCTCCTCGCCAGTTTCCTGGGTGGCACCCACCTCCACAACAGCTACATCTTGTAGTGGTTGTTCTCTGTGGGCCACCCCAAGGTTGGCAAGGAGCTCCTCCATTGCTGTAAGTGGGCCCACTCTGGCTGCCCCCCCCTACCAGTAGCTTAACAGTCCCTCACCACCGCAGCAGCCCATTGCCATACATGCCGAATCAGGACAGTTGCTCTGTGCCTGACCTGTTAGTATGTGCAGCCATGGTTCCCCAAGGTGCTCACTCTCTGTGTGATGTCTTATCAGAGGGCTGTCCTCTCCCATTGATGTTGGCAACCCTGACTGAAGAGGACATGGTGGTGTTCCAGGATGGCCTCAGTTATGGCTGCTGTCTCCTGGACATCATAGGCTGGAAGCCTCTGTATCACACCTTGAAAGACATAAACAGGGAAAAATGCATCACATGACATCAGACATTGTCCTTAGTTCTTTACAGAGACAGCTCACTAGTAATGAGTATCAGTAGTCACAACATTACATCAAATAATACTCTAACACCTAGCAGGATTTTATGGACATGCATAGCATTATGTGTAAGGAGGCAATTTGCACCTGACTAATGGTGAGGGTAGGGGTTCATGTGTTGTGCATATGCTTCTATACTGATGTTGAGCCAGGGGGTGATGTTTGTCCTAAACATGTCTGAAGCAGATTGGCTTTAGCTATGGTGTGTGTGCATGTGCTGTGGCTGACCTCTGTTACAGGGTGGGTTGGATAGTTGCCTGTGAGACCGCAGACATATGTGGGGATGGCCTTCTGATTGTCCTCAGTGGATGAGTCCAATTTGTACTCATACTCTGCATTACATTAATGCACCTGTGACCTACTATGCTCAGTCAGACACAGGTTGACATGTTGGCTGGATGGTGACTGCTCCTAAACACGTGGTGGTGTAATAAAGAAGTACAGGGGAGTATGCAAAGAAAGGTGTTGCCAAAGGAGAAGTGGGATTGACAGACAGATGTAGAGAGTAGACATATCAAGAGATGGGGTACATGGCAAAGAGAGTGTTGGGCATGGCTATTGATGAAGAGTCTGACATACAGATGTGGAGTCTGGGGTTGTATGTAATGTTGGACAGCATGGATGGTGTATAGGGCCTGTAGCTATTGACTGGACACAGGCAGATAGCTAGGAAGGATGTGCAGCACAAAAGGGTGATAAAGGAATATGGGTGAAATATACAAGCTAGGAGTGTGTTTAAAACATATGGAAACATCACTTTGATGGCCTGTTCCATGAGAAATATGGGAGAGGGATAGAAGGTTGGCTGAGGTGGGTATGGTTAATCAAGAGGTGCAAAAGATTATCAAGGAGAATGTAAGGATAGCTATGATGGGGTTTAACAGTGGAAAGGCTGTTGTTCCAGGTGACATACCTGTGGATGCCTGGAGGTGTTTCTGAGACATGGCAGTGGTATTTTTAACTGGATTGTTTACTGTAATCTTGGAAAGTGAGAGAGTGTGTGAGATGTTGGTGAATATGTATGGGTACTGCTTATCTGAAAAAGGGTGGTCTGCAGAGCTGTAGTAACAAGTGAGAGATAACATTGATTGGTCACAGGATGGGGTAATGGTAAAGGGTGGTGGCAGCTAGGTTGAGAATATAGTGATGATTGATGATTTGCAGTATGGTTTCATGCCAGGTAAGAGCAGTACATATTTAAATGTTGATCTACATGTGTTGATGGAGCTCTGCACTGAAGCTGAGATGCAGCTGCATTGTGTCTATGTGCACCTGCAGAGACCATATGACAAGCTATCTGGAGAGTAGTTGTGGTATTGTATGTTGAGGTCAGAGGTGCCAGAGGAGTCTGTCAGACACCTTCAGGATATGTAGGAGGCTAGTGTGACAGCAGTAATTTCTGGTTTTGACATGACAGGTGGATTTAAGGTGGAGATGGGAATACATCAGGGGTCAGCTGTGTGTCCTTTCATATTTGCAGTGGTGAGGGACAAGTTAACAGACATGATCAGACAAGGGCCCCTGTTGACTGTGCAGTTTGCAGATGACATTGTGGTCTATAGTGAGATTAGGGGACACGCTGGACAGACCCTGGGGAGGTAGGGTTATGTTGTAGAGCATGGATGATTGAGTGTCAGCAGGACTAAGTAAGAATACATGTGTGTGAATGGGGTGGGGGATAGAGGAATGGTGACAATGCAGGGTATACAGTTTGGAAGGTGGATAGGTCTTACTACTTGGGAACACCAGTTCAGAGTCATGGGTAGTGTGGGGGGGGGGTGTATGAGAGAGTACAGGAAGGTTGTGTGTGGTGGGGAGGGGAGTCAGTAGTTATTTGTGACAGACAAGTACCATTAAGCGTGATATGGAAAGCCTACAGGAGGATAGTGTGACTGGCTAAATTATATTGGTTGCAAACAGTGGGACTGTAAAGACAGGCAGGATTCAGGGATGGACACAGCAGAGTGTGGGATGTTCACATTTGCACTGTGTGTGACAGGGGGGATAGGATTGGGGATGTGTGTTAGTGGGTCAGCCAGACAGTGTCATGCTTGGTTTGGACAAGTGCTGAGGGAGTATTCTGAGTATATCTTGCTACAAATGAGGCTGCCAGGTTACAGGGACAACAGACAGCCTACAATAGGCATATGCATGTGGTGATGGCAGACATGCAGGTGTATTGTGTGTGAGAGCAAGATGCAGAGGACTGGATGCCATGGGTGGAGATGATCTGCTGTGAGGACCCCAAACAGCAATGGACAAATAAAAAAGAGGGGAATGTTGTAATGTCATTGTTTGCAGCTGCCAATTATTTGCAAGACATGACAAAAGACTTTGAGTAAATGACTACAAATATGAGGCACAAATATAACAATGGACAGTTGAATGGTATGAGCTCATTATATCACATGCAGTCCAACACACACAGCTGTGACATTATTCCACTATGCAACTATCCTGTATAGTTCCATGACATTTCTGAGACAAACATGCATAACATAGTTGAATTCACAATTCATCTCTAGATATATGTGTGAGACATCCGGGACCTGCGCTGTATTCTATGTCACTGCAGACGGGCAGAGAAGCTATGGCCAATATGTCATAGGTTCATAGGTTCATATGTAGGTACTAGACTATTGGCCCTAGGGCCTATATAAACCTAGCCAAAAAGGCACCCAGGCTTTCGCCACCCAAGAAAATTAATTTCCTGTGCCCCTGTCAAGCAGAGCCACAGAAGTGATCCCCGGGGTGAATTTCCTATTTCCCATCCAATCATCAAGATTTTTCTTGAAGAGTGCTAATGAGGAGCTCTGTTTGACATAGATAGGTAGTTTGTTCCAGAGTATAGGAAGGCTCTGGGACAGGATTCTATCCCTCCAGCATGTTCTGTTTATTGTGGTAACAAGGTTTAGGTCCTTAGAGCATGTTGTTCGGAGGGATTAGGATTGCTTTAAGTGGAGCATGTCCAACAGCTCAGGGTTTGACATAGCTTTGTATGTTAGGCAGAGATTGCCTCTGAGTAGGCGATATGCGATGGAGCAAAGCTGGAGTTTTTTGAGATGGTCTGCATAGGGCATCTGTTTGAGGCCAGTAATCCTCTTTGTGAGGTATTTCTGCGGCCTTTCCAGTTGTTGTAGATGTCTTGTGAGGTAAATATCAAAAGGGGCATTGTACTCTATAATAGGTCTAATGAGTGATGAGTAGAGGGGAACAGTGACCTGTTTTTCTGGATGAGAAACCTTTTGTGATGAGGTGTACCATGTAGAAGGATTTCCTGACCATTGTGGTGATGTGATTATCAAAGGAGAGATTATTGTCCGCCTGTGTCCCAAGGTCTCTTATCACACTTTCGTTGTTAAGTAGACTACCACCTATGTGGTAGTTTATGGGTACAACGTTTTTACCAAAGGGGATGACAATATACTTTTTGGCATTGAGCTTGAGCCCATGGCTTTGACACCAGGCATCTGTCTCAGTGAGGCCCTTTTGTAGGATGTCCATATCATTAGGAGTTTTGATTATGTCTCCTAGTTTGCAGTCATCTGTGAACTTAGTTAGCCAAACATCTTCTGTGTTAGTCTGTACTTCAGAGAAGTAAATACCAAAAAGGAGAGGACCCAGGACTGAACCCTGTGGTACTCCACTTGTCACTGGTCTGAAGTCAGATTTGAAGTCTGCTACTTAAACAGTGTGGGTTCTGTCAGTAAGAAAGTTGGCAACTCATCTTGTGACATAGAGATTTATACCTAGTTTAGTGAGTTTATCTATAATTCTAGAGTGGGGGATGGTGTGGAAAGCCTTGGTGAGATCTAGATAGGCTGTGTGAGCCACCTTACCCTCATCTATGGCTTTGGTCAGGGGCGGCTCGTGGCATCGGGCTGCCGGACTGCAGCCCCCTCAGTTGTTTTTGGTTTTGTTTATGTTTTAATTTAACGTAAAAAAAAAAATCTTTTTTTTTTGTACTTTAAATTTCGAGTCTGCGACTCGAAAGTATGCGCATGCGCATTGCGCACCTTGCCCGCGGTTGTAAGCAGCTTTTTTTTTTTTTTTTTTTGTTTTCATTGCAGCCCGGCGGAGCAGTTAAGGCATCATTGTGATTCCCAGAAGTCTATGTGGCAGCGGTTCCAAACCACATAGACTTGGAAGGGGATCGGACTGCGACGTCCGCAGGCACGTCAGTCATGACGTGCCTGCTGGGCTAAAGCCTAAATGCTGCTGATTGGTTGTCGCTCTCTTCCCGGGCTTTATGTGCTGGGAAAAGAGCGAGAATCAGTCAGTTCAGTTTAGCTTAGGAATTGAGCTTCAGCTTTCTTTTTTGGTAATTGTGATCATTTTATTTTTTTTTCATTTCATTTCTATTTGGAATCTGTTCATGGGTGGATTTATTATCGTTTGGACTGGACAGCGTCTGTGGAAGAGCAGAAGAAAGAAGTAAAATGAAGAAGAAAGTACAGAGTGAAGGACGGGTGCAGAATTAAGTAAGTATGTTAACTCTTTTTATGTGTTCTTCCAGATTCAGTTATAGTTTACAAAGGAAATCAACTCTTAGACAATGAGATCATCCACATCTGAAGAAACGTGTAGTATGATGACCACAAGAACAGTATCAATAATTTTCCGTTCTGGAATTCAGAAATGTTGGCATGAAAATGAATACTGGCACTGCATTACAAACTGGTCAATATCTCCCGATTGCATCCCTTAACACCTTGCACCCAGGGCAGCTGTCCCCTTCACACCTCCCTAACTACACCTCTGAATGACTTGAAGGATATGGTTAATTTCTGTTTGGTACTAATGCTAACACTCTTCAAGAATTTGCAATTTGTCAGTTTGAATAGGTGACTTTTTTTGCTTTGAGCTTGAACTCATTGAAGGAGTAAACTGACTTTAATTTTGCTGGCAAGGATTCCCATACTTTGGGTGGAAGCATAGAGAAAGAGTGATCCATAAAGTAAAGCCTACTTTGAGGAGTTTGAAGGCTGAGAATGGTAGATGTTTTGGGAATTCAGTTTGAGGCTATAGAGGGTGCTTCTTGTAGAAAGTCTTACAGTCACGAAGTACAAAGTAATGAGACTGGTGTGTATATTTACTAGGAGTGCAAATAGTAATGTTGTTCTCTGTTGCACTGGTAGTCATCTTGCTTAGGCTGATGTGTCACAGTGGTGCTGTGTTAGATGTGAGACGCTGAAAAATCTCAGATATTACATCTGGAATGGAGGTAAGATTATTTTCTGGTACAGCAGAAATTATAGAAGCTTCATATTCTAGTCGAGGAAGGACTGCTTTACCTATGACAGCTCTTCCTGAAGGGGAGAGTAAGTGTAATTTTTTTTTCCTAAATGAAAACTTTATTCGCTTGTGTGTGTGTAAAATGCCGTAGTTATTATATACTGGTGGCTAGAAAACAAATGGTGTTGGGTAGAGATACTCAGGCTTGAACCCTGTACCTTGTATGCAAGTGTTAAGGACCTGAATTCCCTACCCACCGCCATTTGTAAAAAAAAAAAATGCAGATTTTTGCCTCCTATTTGATCTGTTCTGTTTCTCATAATATCTGTGGTTTCTAAATGCTGCAATGCTTGATATTTGATGGTGCAGTGGTAGTATTGTTGCTTTACGCCTGCAGGTTCTTGGGTTTGATTCTTGGCTGGGGTGCTTTCTGTGTGGGGTCTGCATCTTCTCCCTGTGTTTGTGTGGGTTTGCTTTTGTGTCCTCCCATGTTATAAAGACATGTCTGCATTATTTCTTCCTGGGCCTCTGCTGAAAATTGTTTTTTTTTGTTCCAAGTCAGATTGTCCTGATTAACAAATGTTAAATAAAATTGGCAGGCATTTGAATTTCAGACTTCATATTCTTCAGAAAATACATAGTAACACATTTACCTTTTATTCTAGCAATTTTCTAAGTTTATAAGTTTATTTTTGGGACTGTATTGTCCCATTATTGGCTTTGTCCAGGTTTTTTGTGCTAAGGTTGACAACTATGGCAATAACTGAATTCACTGAATATGTCTGAGGGCTGTATTCCCTCATTACTGGGTTTGTCCAGGTGTTTTGTGCTAAGAGGTTGACAGCTATGGTGAGAACTGAATTCATTAAATGATAGCCATTTAGGTTTGAGTCTTCGTCTCTTTCACAAAGCAGCTGATATGGCGTAGTGGTATGTTGCTCTGACTCTTTTGCACAGGGACCTTGGCAGTAAAATGTATGGTGGTAACACAGCATTTTCTACAACTTGCCAAGATTATACAAGCAATGTTTAATGTGTCCCTGGTTTTTGGCCTTTTAAGCCCCCCCCCCAATAAATTTGGCTTTTTCCAGATTTCTTGTGCTGCAAAGTTGAGATGCAGTTGAGTATTGAATAGATTTTACAAGGAGCTGAGAGCTGCAGGAGAAGAGAAGTTTAGTGCTGCTTATAGAAAATCAGCTTGCAATGTTAATAGCACAACAGGTTGTGTACTTGCTTTTGATGTAGAAGGTTGTTGGTTCTACTCCCACAACGGGTGAATGCTGCTGTACTGAAAATGTTGATACTAACTATGAGCCTGTTATTTGTTTGCCATCCATTTCCTATTGCAATATTACTAGCTTATCATTTTTAATGTAATATAGGCAATTTATTCCTCAGGGGCATCAGGCACTTTATTTTTCGATGAAACTATGAAATATAAAGGTTTTTGCTAGCAGCAACCTCTTCATTAGTTACAGATTTATTTAATGTGGAATTATTTAGATTACTTTTTTTACTTCAGAGATTGTGCATATTTACTGATAATGGTGGACTGTAGAATTGTGCCTATTTACTGATAATGGTGGACTGTAGAAGTTTGAGTAGACTTTGATGAAGGAAATGTTCTGAATTGGGCAGTTTTGTCAATATTGGTGCATGCATTTTGTTTCATTGTTTACTGGAAAAATATTCAAAACAATTGGAAGGTGTATCAAAGAGCATATGTATGTTTCATATGCAAGGGGCCTATGATTTGAAAATGGCCCAGAATTAATCTTTATCTGCCACTGGTAAAATGCATTTTCTTTGAATGTGGGTTTCAATGCTGTTTCAATGAATGTGAGTTTCAAGGGCAGAGAAGTTATAATGCTAAGTTTGTTTAGCAGATGGCTTGGTGTTTGTGCTGTAAAATGCAAAATAAAACTTTCAAATGAAGTCCAAATCATCATGGAAATAAATCAGTATGCGCATTAGTGTTTATGGTAATTTGAGTGAAATAGCCAAGTAATGGGATCATTGGAATGGCTGCAGGAGGAGGCTCCATTTGACCATGATTTTGTGAGGGGGAAGGGTGGCAAACTTACAGCCCCAGCTGAACTATACCTCCCAACTGTCCAGAATTTCAAAGAATGAATAGATTTTTGCTTCTTATTTTGGTTTGTTCCTCATAAAATTTGTGGCAAATCATTTAGGAATTAAGTCACTAAATGACACACTGAGTTTCATACTTCATGAGCAATGCATGCTAAAGTAAGACTTGTTCTATCACCTGTCTCAGTTTATACAAGAGCAATTTTTAGTACTGTTTATATGTTCCCCCAATATATTTGGCCTTGTCCAGATTTACTGCATTAACAGGTTGAGAGGTACATACATGCAAATTGCTTTATAGAATTAGGCATAGCCAAACCTCTCAACTGTCCCTGATTTTGGCTCAAAATGTTGCTCTTCCCCTAATAATCCCTCCGCAAAATAGCAATTTTGGAAGAAAACATGGAGGGTTTACAATTAAGAAATAACTGTAATCATAGTTATAGATTACTTTTTATTTCTGAAATGCATGTAGATTCTTTTATTTTGTCAGCTGCTCAAGTTAGCAGTACTAATATTAAATTGTCCCTTCTTTGACAGGTTCCCAGCTGTATTGTGTGGCTATTTTATATTTTTACATCACATTTTTGGTCCATTTTTCATAAAATTGTGTTTTTTGGCAAATTAGTGACAAATCATTAAAGACTGAAGTTAGAAAATGACAGGCATTTGAGTTTCAGATCTCATACCATTCAGAAAATTCATACTAATGCAAGACCTATTGTATTATCTTTCTAAGTTTATAAGAGCAATATTTTTAAAAATTGCCCTTGTTTTTGGGCCTTTGTCCCACTTCTTTGTATGGCTTTGTCCAGATTTCTTGCTCTGAGGTTGAGAGGTATGACAAATGTGTTAGGGACATCAGTCAGCCAGAGACATTTCAAATTGTGACATACTTGTTGCACCCTACTCCCCCATGTCGTGACTTTGGATGTGTCGAAGCAAGGCAAGGAGTAGTTATGCAGTGTAAATGTGCAGGGTATCCCCTATCCAAGGTAGACACAAGTACAGGAGTGGCTTTTCATCTGTCCTTGATTTTTGCAGAATGGTCTGGTTTCTGTCATATTTTTTGTACTGTTGATTTATGCTTATTACTCAGTGCCTGTTGCTCTGTGTTTAAGTAGCAATACTTTAATGAACATCAGTTGAGCTTGGCTGAGATTGTAAGATGCAAGCTTTAATAAGCATACTGTTAAAGAATTGCCAACATTGAAAGCCTTTCTGTTGTTGCCATGTAGAGAATACTTAACTAGATAATGTATAAGCCATGTGTATTGAAATGCATATGACAGTATTTGTAATAAAGGACAGGATTACATTATTTTAAGAAGCTCATTACATTTGGAGACATCCAGTCATCTCTGCAGGCTTTACCCATAAACTAAACAGAATGCCAATCGTGTGGTCCATAACCTGTACAGTAATCCTTTTAAGCAATGTATCTTGAGCTTATTTCTTGTTTGCTTTTCATTTTTTACTTTGATCATGTTTTCCCCATGAAACAAGTAGATAGTTGTCAGGCAGCAGGTCTTTTTTTGGATAAGGAACATTTTTACAAATGGGGGCATCGGAGATTTCTACTTTCAGCATGTTACTTGGTACTTTAATAAAGCTGAATATAAATTATAATTACAGTCCAAGAGAAAATGCTGAGGAGGCAGGCTACAATAGGCTCCAGAATAAAAACGTTTCCAATTCAGTAAAACCAGTACTGTCTTTAATGCAACACAAGCGCTTTCACTCACAGCTTCTTCAGGTGTATATGCACAACAATAAAATCCACCTTCTTATATTTTTATTCTGGAGCCTATTGCAGCCTGCCTCCTCAGCATTTTCTCTTGGACTGTGTTTTACACTTTTTCTGTCTGTGGAGGTACTTGGTGTTTATCGGGCATTTTTTGTGTCATAAATTATAATTAGAACTGCAGTGCAAGAAGTGGTTTGAGTTGAGTGCTGCTTGTTTTTCTTATACTTGATTTTGACTGGCATTCCATTAATGTATTTAAAAAAGTAATTTTATTTTTTTCATGCCTCACAACCTTTTTGTTTCCATCTAGATATTAAGTAAGCTGTCATGCAGCCAATGCATTGAAATATTTTTATTCTTCTACACTTCATTTTGTCTTGATTGGACTCTCATGATGTTGGTTTGGCACCCACGGCAGTGTATTTAGTTAGTTTTTTGTGGTTTTGAGCATAGCCCCCCCCTTTCTAGTTGGCCATACCCCTTCCCATTGACCCCACCCATTCAGCTGTCTCCTGCAGCCCCCCTTTGATTTGAAGGCACCAGCCGCCACTGGCTTTGGTGACTGCTTCAAAGAAGTCTATCAGGTTTAGGAGACATGCTCTACCTTTTACAAACCCGAACTGTGTGGGGTCCAGAGTTTGGAGATTGCCAATGTCTTTGTTTATAAGTACCATGATGATATGTTCCATGGCCATGCAGACCAGGCTTGTCAGGCTAATGGGGCAGTAGTTCCCGGGGTCTGCCATGGCTCCCCCTTTGTGGAGTGGGATAACCATCACATTGTTCCATTCAGTGGGCACAAAGCCTGAGGTGAGGCTATGATTGAACATGGTACTTAGGTGGGGTGCCAGTTCATTCTGTAGTTCATGTAGAATGCAGCCTGGGATGTTGTCAGGTCCCATGGATGCTGGGTTGTTGGCTTTGAAGAGTGAGGTTTTTACCTGTGCAGCTGTAATTACAGGAACTTTGCATTCTTCCAATATAGATATGGGCCCTTTAGGGGGTGAGAGAGGGGTAAAGTTAGCACTGAACCTACCTGCCAGGATATTGGCAATATCAGTTGGTTCTGTATATTTAGTGCCATTGTGCTGTAACTCAGAGCAGATCTGAGTGTTGCCATTGAGATTCTTGACATAGCTATAGAATGATTTGTGGTTGTCTTTAGAATCAGTGGTGATTTTGTTTTCATAACTAGCTTTGGAGGATTTTATGAGGGATCTCAGCTTCTTATTGAAGCTGACCAGGGAGTTCCTCCAATCATGGCATTTTACTCCTTTTTGCAACAGTTTCTTTCTTCTGTTGTAGAGTTTGTTTATGGCAGAAGACCACCAGATTGGCTTCATTTTTTTTGGAGGATAGCATCTTGGTTCTGTTAGGGATAGCACAATCCATGCACTTGTGTAAGTGCTTATAAAGTGTATTTGTGTAGGATTCAGCAAGTGTACCTCTATTGTCCATCTGCATGGGTGTCGTGAAGTTTGCCACTTCTGTCTTAAGAAGCGTGAATTGGCTTTGGAGAAATTTTTTATGGTTGTTTCCCTAATGGGGGGTGGCCACAGACCTCTCAAACTATTGGGGACAAATTTCAACAGAATCAGGGACAAGTCAAGAAAAAACCAGGGACAATGGGACACTTTAAAATATTAATGCTGTTAACTTGAAACATTGACAGAATCAGAGCATATGAATTAATACACATTATCTGATGTAAAAAACGTTTATAACTCTTAATTATTGTCATTATTCATTGAGTGTAATTCACCACCTTTCCTCCAAAAGTCACTAGTTTTAGGAGGGATTAAGAGGGACAGAGTTAAAATTTGAGTCAAAATCAGGGACGTCCCTGAAAATCAGGGACAGTTGAGAGGTATGGGGGTGGGGGCGGGATGTGGCTGTCTAGGGTGATTAGCTTGTGGTCGGATCTGACCAACAAGGAATTGACCTCTGGTGTGGAACACTGGTCGTCCATGTTGGTAATGACCAGGTCTAGGATATTGCTGCCCCTGGTGGGGGTGTGGATAAGTTGATCCAAGGCATTGGAATTTATGAATTCCAGAAAACATTGAGCAAAAGTGTTGGTACATTAGTAGTTTTCCCAGTTAATAGTGCAGTAGTAGAAATACAGCATGTCTTGTTGGGACATGTATATTAAACTTCCTAGTTCCCATTATAACATACCCCCTACTGCAGTCCATTACCTGCATACTTGTTTGACATACCTGTCTTTTTTTTCCTGTTGATGTATGATGGTATCCTGTTGTACGGATTTATTTTTTTGTCTCCCTTTTTTGCTGCTTCTGTTATATATATATATTTTTTTTTTTTCCTTGTCTCTCTCTCTCTCTCTCTCTCTCTCTCTCTCTCCAGGATGTAGGTTGTACATCTGTTTTACAGAGGCAGCAGCTTGCCTTTTGTAGGTACTGGTCAGGATCAGCTGATGGCCTGTGTATGAATTGGAGTTCCACACTTGTGAATTCCATGTGGAACAGCTGTGGTATTATTCCTGTAGCCAATAGCTTGGAAACACAATCCTATAAATGTGTACCTCATGTAGGCATCGGCCCTTTCTTTGCCTGTTAGGAGGTTTTCATGCATGTGTGTTACACACAGCATCACAGAGGGTTGTTCTACTAACAACGTACAACAGAGACTGTGAAGACATCCCAACTCACCAGGAACAATTGTTCCGGACACAGGGACAGACTGTGAGCATTACAGTTATACAATTGAAGTACTGCTGATTTGACAGGGTTTGTGTGGATCTGCATTATTTGCAGTCTTGAGAGTATTATGTGGTTGACATAGCTCAGACTGCCCAGAGTTTGTACTCTTATTATCAGTGTGTTACTCACACATTTATTGAATTTGGAAGATCAGTAGCATGCCCTGTAGAATAGCAGTCAGTAAATGGTAACATCTATGTTTGTTTTTGACTTAATATTGCTCAGAACAGATATGTTACAATAAAGCCTGTTAGTTTATAACATCAATATCTCCATTCTGGACCTGTGTTTAGGCCTCTGTCCATGAGTATGTCAGACTTTGTCCATATATCATGCAGTCAGAGGCATAGAGATATAGTATATCATTACTTAGTGACATAATTCGTAATATCATCCCAGTTATGTATCAGACTGCCAGACATTTTATGTGTAAGAGGCCTTATATATGATGACAAGGCCTAGACATTCTTTGGGAGTGTATATAGTTGGGAGGTCTTTGTATTTCTGGCTATTGTTGACAGACTGTCAGGACTGTGTAGCAGTGTATTGTGAATATGTTATTTCTTGGGGGGGGGGTGGTGGTAGATATAAGTGTTATGTTTCCTTATCTATCTGCCTTTGCATGCAGAGCCAGATTCTGATGCTCTATCAAGTGTGCATTTTTGTAGGGTAAGACTGTGACATGCCCCGTAACACAGTCAGGCATCATACCACACTGTGTATTGGGCCAGTATATGTAGGGGTAGTGTGTGAGTGTCAAACATGCTGACAGTTTGTTTCACACAATCCTTATACTGTATGAACTTTCACACTGGTGTCTGTTTCTCACTGTTGTTACATCCCTGGAGTGCCTGGTATATTTGCAATTACATGTGTATTCCCCCATAGCAAGATTGCTTTTTTATTGTGTCTGTCTGACTGTAGTTTGAATATTGCTTGGTGACATGGTTAGCAGCTCAGTGTATTTTCCTTAATGGGATGTTATGTCCAGATATTCGGCAGATGTGGTGTATTGAATCCAAAAAGATGGTTCGCACCAGTTGCAGGCAAACGTTTTATTCAAAACAGTAGGGAAAGCTTGTAAGCGCTTTCATCCCAAGTTTAAAACAATACAGGTACTTCATCAGACAAGCTAAAAAGAGCTAAAGCTGCATTTAAATAAAGCAAGGCATATTACATCATTTCCTCTTTGCAAACTTAAAGGGAAATCATGCATCTAACCAAAGGCTATGGTCCTGGATATCAAATGTAAAAATGTTACATGTTGTTACACAGTGTAAGCTTAAATTACTAGTGCAGTGTTAAAAACATATAATAAAGGCATACTGGAACATATTAAACATTGCATAAATATATACATATGATTATACTGGTGCTTCAAAGGGCACGGAGTTAAGCACTCATAACATACAAGTTACTATGTAAAAAAGACTTCAAATTAAAAAATGTATCAACATTTATCATACACATTCGATTCTAACTAATATACTTTCACATCTCTAAATTATGTCATCATATTGAAATGGGCAAGACTGAAAATAAAAAAATAAAATAAAACTGCGCTAAATGCACTTTGTTCACTTCAGTGGGTCAAGATGTAAACTTGTGTTTGCATGTATTCTATGTTAATTCTAGGTTCATAGACACATGAATTGTTATAAAGCAATGGATGTCCACATTTGAGAACAAAGGGATGTCTTATCTATTTAACGCCTTACGCTTTAAAAGGCTAGATATAGATAAGTGATCATTTAAGCCTGACCAATGTGTGGAATCTAGCCTGATCTGCCAAAATAATTTGGCTTTTTCTAACAGGTAAGGCCAGGCTCCTCCTTGTAATAAAGGAGATATGGTGTCCAACACAGCAAACTTGAATTTGTGGTCAATGTATTGATTAATGTGTTTTGCCAGAGATACACAATGGTCTCTAATGTTTCAAAGGTGTTCCCCTACTCTACTTTTTAGTTTCCGCTCCATTTTGCCAATGTAAAAACATGGGTAAAACTCACAAAGGTCACAATAAACTACCTTCTCAGAATTACAGTTGAATTTGTCCTTAATCCTTAATTTCGTGCTGTTTATAGTGGTTTCATTTCCCTCTAATATGTGGGGGCAAAATGTACATGAATCACACTTGTGCATATAGCATGTCTTATGTGGTTTGTCTTGGTGTTCTAGTAGGGATTTCTTGTTCTGCCCTTTATGGAAAACACAAGTTGGTTTGTTCCCCAAAATGGTTCTCAAATCTGTTTCATTTGTTAACAGTTTCCATTTCTTTTCTAGGATGTTCTTAATAGAGTAGGCGTCAACAGATGTTGGAACTGACAGAAGGGTGTTACTGCATCACGTGTCAACTCATCTACACCAGTATGTCAGATATGTCCACATTTTCATGCCCCCCCCCCGTTAGGCTTGGTTATACTTTCTTGCACTAAGCTGTTCTGGGCATACCTGTCACTAGCCAGATTGTTCGAGACTGTTCACGTTTATTGCCCATATTTCTAGTCTGTTCAACATTATCGTTTTATTCCTTCCTGTGGTAAATCACTGTGATCATGTGGGAATGTCTGTCAGTATATGATGACATACATTACAGTTTCATAATTGGCATCCTTTTGAACATGTATGCTGACACACACCCTATTCCTGTAGTGACATTCTACATTTATACCTGCAGGATGTACATTGTGTCCCTAGTGTTGGTCCATTGCCCCCCCCCATTCTGCAGCCTTTGTCCAGATCTCTTGCACTTATGGTATGGTGCTGGGTAGGACTCCAGTACGTTATGCACAGATATATATATATATATGTGTGTGTGTGTGTGTGTGTGTGTGTGTGTGTATGCATATATATCTATATCTGTATATGTATGCATGTATGTATATATCAGGATATATATATACATATATATATATATATATGTGTGTGTGTGTATATACATATATATATATATATATATATATATATATATATATATATATATATATATAAATATATATATATATACACACACACATATATATATATATATATATATATATATATATATATATATATATATATATATATATATATATATACACACCTAGATATATATTTATATATGCATATATATTATGTTAATATATATTTATCTTTGTATAGCTATATTTCTATATATTAGATTTTTTTTAATATATGACTATTGATATATCAGTATATTTCTTGTTTGATAGCTACACATATATATTATTTTTATGATATATATGTACATATTCTATATGTCTAATTTCATACATGCAGCCACATATATCTGATATATACACTTTTCATATGTATCTATCACCATACATATCTATATTTGTATATTTCTATATTGTAAACATGCTGGTTCCACAGTGTTTGTTCCATAGTATTCTATACCTGTATTAACTGATATATTTAAAAAAAACATTCAGTAGTATAGCTCAGATGGAATAGTGGTACATTCCTCTGACTATGGTGTACAGGGTCCTGGGTTCAAGGTTGGGTATTGCTGATTATTTTGTTGCTGGCCAAAACAGTGGCTGATGGTGACAGGGTGATTAAAGCAGTTTTAAGCAGTTGTAAGTCGGTTTGCATGGGTTTGCATGGAGCTAAGCAGTGATACAACATGGTTAAACCAATACTTGCTTAATCTGTGTAAGCTTAGCTTAGCACTGTGCAAACCCATGCAAACCTGCTTACTGCTGCTTAAAACAGCTTACTCCCACTTGCCTCCATGCTAATTTCTTTAAACGAAAAGAAAAAAGGGGTGATAGGAAAGTGGTGAAAAAGGGGGCATACTGAGGGAAAGGCAATAGGGAAAACAGTTTTGGATGTGCAGGATGGGTGTTGGGAAGGTTCGTAGCTGTCCATTTTTTTTTACAGCAACAGCTGTGCATATATACTGAATTTGGAGGTATATTTGGACACTCAAACCCCTGAGAGAGAGGTGAGGACAATAACTAATAATGTGTTGTGAAGCCAAATAGACCACATTACATGTGTCCAGTAGACACATGTGCAAAATGGATAGTTATGTATGGGGAGAAATTTGGGGGTGTACAGATTGCCCTTTTTTTCTTTTAAATAATATAAAAAAATTATAAAAATAATAGAAATAATATATTGCACCAGACTAGCATGCCCCCACCTCATATATTTGATAATATAGTGAGGGGGTAAAATATGAAAACTTCGAGATTACGTGAGAGTGAGAATACTTTTCTGAATGAAATGAAGGAGCTGAAGTAGCTAGAGAATAGATTTGTAGATAGGGGATATGATTATCAAAGGGTGAAAAGTGTTATTGATGAGGTTAAAAGAGAGAGAGAAACAAAAGAAAGACCTTATTTTTCAGATGTTACAAATAAACCAGGTCAATGTGTGAAAGGTATTAAAAATAAAAATATAGTTAGATTATTGGTATTTTACTCTAGCAATGCAAAAAGTGTTATTATGGTGTATAGAAAATTCTGGCCGATATTAGCTGCAGATAAGCAAATACAAGAATTAGAAGGCAGTACTCCCAGTTTCATATATAAAAATATGAAATCCTTGAAAAGAAGGCTATGTTATTTTGAAAACATACAGAATTATATAAATACAAATTTAGTAACCATAGTATGTAACAAATGTAATTTTTCTGGATACATAGTTATATCAGGAACATTTTTACATCCTGATATAGATAAAACTTGTATGTTTAAAGTGGCAGCTACCTGTGATACGATGCATGTGGTCTATCTTGCCCACTGTTTGGAATGTGGTGCATTCTATGTGGGCAAGACTGACCACAGGTTGCATGATATAATAAGGGAACACCTATATAATATAAGTATAAAAGCAGCCACTAACGCACTGGCTAGGCATGTTATTAATAAGGGCAGGG
>NC_056750.1:178652732-178657732 GCF_019279795.1 Protopterus annectens | reverse complement strand
ATCAGGAAGATGCAGGCACATTTCAATAGATCTTCCAAGGACATGCTTAGGGTTGTAGATGTGGCACATGCTGACATAAGTGACTGCCTCTGTTGTGTGGCCAAGTCAATGGATTGGTGAATGATATGATGACATGGGCAGTGTCTGTGATGGAACATCTGCTGGGAGGGGGATGGCATCCATATGGATGTAGGTCAGCAACATCGACTGATATAAGCCAACATGGCTGTGCCTGATCATGGTACTATAGTGGGACTTCTTTCACTTCTCTGTCAATGATGGAGGAGTCCACACTCAGATATGGTAGGCCATGAGGCTGTGGTCCTGGGCATACTCATTATGGGAGCTCATCTAGCAGACATTGGTCACATTCAGGTAGCAGCAGCACATCTGACCATGGGGATGGATGTGCCAGTGTTACTCCTGGCAGAGCCAGTTCTCGCAGTTGGGGATGACAATGATGACCTGTTACATCTACATTCATAGCTCACACCTGTCCAACATACCAGGACATAGAACTAGCACAGATCTTGGCTGTTTTCTTGCAGATGCTCACACATGTTTCATCTTGAGTGCCCATACAGACACACAAATATAACAGTTACATGGGTCATTCATAAGGCTTGCAGCTAATTCTGTTTCAGTGGTCATTTGATATGTTATCAAACTTTTTGTCTGTATGTCTTTCTTGCTCACATACTCTAACTACATTCTGTATCAGCCTTGGTCTCCTGTCCACCCGCCAACCAATACTGTGTTCAAATGATGATAACTGTCCCATATCCTTGACTTTATACCTTTTACATTCAGGAATATATAAATCTTCAGTCTGATGCCCAGAGTGCATAGCTGACTGAGTGCTTAGTATAAATGTGTTTGTGATGCTCTTTTGAAAATTGTACTGCTTTCTTACAGGTTTTTGTAATGTGTGTATCTTTCATGCATGAAGTCTATTAGTTGATAGAGAACACATCTATTAAGATACATTAGTGCTGTCATGTATTGATGTCATTGCTGTAAAAGTCACCCACCTTCTACTTAGTTACATTAGTGAATAACAGTATGCAAGGATCTGCTATTCATTTGTGTTCTTAGCCATTTATTTTCTTGTTACAGGTTCAGCACTTACCTTAATAGTCCAGCAGTTACAAATGTTTTAATTTGGACCTGACTCTGTGTGATGCTAGCAGTACACAGCTATTACATGGGTAAGTAAATGTGAGCATTGCCTGGCATCATTGTTACTATATGTATGTGTATAGGATAAATGTTTTACCCCCTTAGTTGGTGAGAATTTGGGATATCTGTTGTCTCTTGGCCAGGGCAAGGGTATATTGTGCATGCCCATAACTACTTACACCCACAGCTGCTGATGCTTCCACCTCTGACTCCTCACTTGCATGTGGCTGTGGTGACCTTGCCAGTGGTGACAGGATGTGTGCCCCTTCCGTTTGATGCTCCTGATGAAGCTGTTTCCACAGAATAATATTGTGAAGGATGGCACAGACCATGAACATTTCAGCACAAGTACAGGGTTTTGTATTGCAGGGCTTCCCCGATGTATCTAGGCACTGCACCGTGACTTCAGCAGCTCAAACATGCTCTATGATATTTCTTATTTGAGCATGTTCCTCATTATAGCATCCCCCAGTGAATGTGTGTACATTTTTGATAGGAGTCATCAGCCATGGCTTGAGTGCATAACCTGCATCCCCCAGTAACTGATCCTGTGGGATATCCCCCAGAAAACCTCTGACAGAGTTGAGAGTTGTGCCAGATATGGAAATCATGGTAACTGTCTGGGTTGCTAGCTCACACATTCAGGATGATTCCCTTAGTGTTACTCACAACCGGCAGTTAACAGAGTGCAAACTCTTTCTGTTTATGCATACTTTCCTTGTTTCCCAGGTGGTGCTTTAATTTCAATCTGTGTGCAGTCTATCGCACCCAAGACTAAAGGGTAGTGCCCTACAGGGCAGAAATCCTGCATACTTGTAACTCAGTCTTCAGTTGTATGGGGAAAATGTATGTAGTCATTGGCATGTTGTAGCATATCATTCAGAAATTTATGTAGGATCCTGAATGCTGATGCCTGTGACACACCCAGGATATCCTCTGTTTGTCTCTGGAAGGTTATTATAGCTAATATTCTAAGCACTACACATACCTTAACCTCCACAGGTTTTGCTTCCCCTTGGTTTGCCCTTGCTCTAAGTTGAAAATGACAGAGGTTCCAGAGTTCCTGTAGTGTGTCTCTAGCTACCCTGTAGCACTCTACAATTTCCACCTCATGCAGACCATGGAAAGTTAAATGGGGTCTACACACCCTTCTCCTTCTTGGCTGAGGTCTATTAGCAGCAACAGCAGAATGGACTTGGGCCTGTTGCACATACACATGTATAAGAGCAACAGCAGCCCCTAACATTGTTTCTGTGAAGAGCAGTTTCCATGGCTATATTCCAATAGGCTTTGGAATTTACAGGCAGAACCTGCACTGAGTCTTCATAATTGCTTTATAGCTTGTTGAATAGCTTCTTTATCTTGGATTGGTTGATTAGCATACAGTTCAGTTCCTTATGTTGTAATTAGCATGCCACAATGTTTACCATATTTGCAAGGCTCTACTTGCTGTGTAGAGACACTTAATGAATAGAAAATGGTGCTCTATCGTGTTGATGAGTACATGTTTTAGCGGACCATGTAGGCTTCATTGAATCTGCAGTATGTATAAATATTTGGGAATAGAAGAAATATCATCAGTAAAATAAAAACATAAGTAAAAAGCTTAGGAAGAAATACTTTAAAGACTAAAGGTAATATTGGAAACTCTCTTGAAATCTAACAATAAAATTCAACTTATAAATAAACATGTTCTTCCTTTTCTAATATACATTTATGGTATGCTTGATAGGCCCCAAAAAGCAAGGGATCATTAAAAAACTGCTACATGTTTATCAAATGATTATCCATCCATGACAAGATTATATATCCTTTGGTCTGAAGGAAGCAAGGACATTATTGGTTGGTAGCTGTGGGACTGCATACATATTCTTGAGATAATCAGATTCAAAGATATTGAAAGCTCTAATTGATTAAGTACAAGTTTAAGATTAAGTTTCCAAGCTAGAAGTGGTAACTATGCTGAAGCTTACACTAAAGCCCTGTACAATCACTTGCATAAGTGTATAAACTTGGCTGTACCCAAAAGAATCAAAGATAGAGAGCCCCAAGTACAAACAAGCTGCCATGGTGGACATCTTGGATCAACAAACTTTACAATAAATACAAAAAGTTGCTGTCCAAGAAAACAAAGGCAAGGCCCCCACAATGGAAAAGCATCTCTTCAGCCTCAAGAGGCAAATAATACAACTTGTCAAATCCTCTAATGGCTTCTTTGAGAGAGAATTAGCAAGTACATCCAAGGATAACCATAAAGCCTTTTACAGCTGTATACATAGAACAAAGGGTAGGACCCAAGCCTGTGCAGAATTAGTGACCAACGGTATCCCACACACTGACCCTATAGAGATAGCAAACTTGCTAGTGGGTAGGTTTGGTGAACATTTCACTCTCTTATGCCCTCCTAACTTACCACAAACCTTCCACCAAACTCCCCACTCAACCACCCTATAAATCTGAAGAGCATGTCCTCAAAGCTTTGTTCAAGGCAAAAAACACAGCCTCTGTGGGACCAGACGACATCCCAGACTGTCCTCTAAAAAGGCTAAAACATTAACTAGCATCACCATTAAGCACCCTTTTCAATCATAGTCTAACCACAGGCTTTGTTCTTGCAGAATGGAGAACAGCAACAGTTGTTTCCCTCCACAGGGTTACACTAGTAACAGACCCAGGGAATTGCAGACCCATAACCCTGACCAGTCTCGTCTGTAAGGCCATGGAATGTATCATTTTGGACCTCATAAATAATGATATAGGTGACCTCAAAACCCTGGAACCTACCCAATTTGGCTTCATCAAGGGCAGATTCTGCCTGTTAAATCTTGTGGACTTCTTTTAAAATGTGACCAGGGACATCGATTAGGGCACATCTGTGTACACAGCTTACCTTGACTTGGTAAAGGCTTTCCACACAATCCCACATCATTCAGGCATTACCAATAAAATTAGCAATGTAAACCCCTTTATTGTAAGATAGGTTGCCAACTGGCTCCCAAACCAGACAGACTATCAAAGTGGGTGCCTCCACATCAACCAGCAGACCTGTTACCACTGGGGTGCCACAGGGCTTAGTGCTGGCCCCCCTACTATTTGGTATATACGGCTCAGAAGTTCAGGATAAATCTAAGGGGGTGTGACCGACCAAGTTTGCAGATGATTGCAAGCTAGGTGCAATAATTGAATCCCTAAATGATGTTAGTATACTCCAAGAGGGTCTCACGCAGACTAACTAATGGTGTATTAGTCATGGTCTCAAACTGAATGCAAAGAAATGCATCATCATTCCCTTCTGCACAAACAATGTCCCTTCACACTATCAAATCAACAACAATAGCCTAAGTACCCACAAAGTGATAATGGACCTGGGATCACAATTAGACTGCAACCTTAACTTTGACAACCATGTGTCTACTATGTTAAGGAAGGCTTTCTACATAGCACACTTAATTAGTAAAGACATTACCTTGAGAGCAAAAGAGGTTATAACCCCTCTATACTTAACACTGATCTAGCACATAACTGAGTATAATGTCCCGTTTGGCATGTACCATACAAAGCACCTGCAGCAACTGGAGAGACCTCAGAGGTTTCTAACAATAGAAGATCAAGGGGCTACAGCATGTGCCTTACACAGACCAACTAAAATCCCTGTCACTATATTCTGTATCATATAGACTTCTTAGGGGAGACTTATGCTTAACCTACAGAACAATCCAAGACCCAAATCTAATGAACTTGCTGCTTATCAGTAAATCAAATGGGACTAGGACTACCCATTCTGTGGACCTAAATATAGCCTGTGACTTAAATATGATATG